>NW_024756438.1:40000-267500 GCF_018991925.1 Homarus americanus | reverse complement strand
TTGTCCTACTACTGTATACCAGTAGCTTCCATACGTTTCCTTTCCAACAGTAAATATACATTATTTTCACTATTATTATCAGGCCTACGAATTTTGCAGCTACATTGTACTTTGTGTTGTAGCATTACTCAACATCCAAATTTTTCATCATATAAACTGTACTGTACTGCATGCATTTCATTATGTTTATTACTGACTAATAATTAATCAATGTGTATGCCAAATAGTCATAAAACATATTTTGTGGCATTAGACTCTAACCTAATAATATTCTATTCACTTTGCTTTATTACTTAACTTTATTCTGTGCACATCTTTCTATCTATGTCTTTGCAATTGCATGACTGCATTTGTTCATATGCACATCTGTTCCTGCATTTATGTGTCATCTGTCAACGTACGTGTGTGTGTGTGTGTGTGTGTGTGTAATAATAATAATAATAAACGGTTTATTAATAGAGTTGCAGCCGGTGGCTGAAAATATACAAACTTACATTTGATTTAGAAATAATGATATAATATGCATTGAATACATTTACAGGGCTGTACAGTACATAAATCAGGAGTTGTTTATTATTTTAACAATAGCTGGGATGGTGCTGTTCTTATATCTATCGGTGCGGGCTCTTATGGGCTGAATTTTGTTGTAGTGGCGGACTGCGCGAGTTGGGTGGGGGGCTGCAGGAGGTGGCGATGGTGGTGCAGTGTGTGTGTGTTCTAATAGTTAATCATACAGTAATCATTAAATTCTCATCGAACTCCTTACTTACCCAAAACCATAGACATCAGAGTAAGTAGTGAAAGGGAGGCCATCATCTTGCTTCTGAGCTACACGTAGGTTTCTCATGACCTCCGGAGAAAGGTAACACAACCAGCCCGGAGGAATACTTAGCCAGTTGCCTCGTCTAAAACACAAATAGTTCATTCAATACAATTTTTTATCTTTCAATTATATAAACAAAATACTTTTCATATTTAACATTTTCACCTAGCCACACCTCTGACATCTTATTCCTACAGAAATACTTGGCGAGGATTTGGCCTTGACATAAAAGCCTCAAAGCCAGATCAGGTCCCCTTAATCAATCATTTTCATAAGTACTCCTCCATATTTCCTTACCATGCAGTCCATGCAGCCCAAATTACTAAGTCCTGTATACTCTCTCTGCAGGCTATCATTCTCTCTACAAGTTCCAGCAAACTAAAAAATTACTGTCCTGATACTGTACATTCTAAGACTCAAACCTTGTACCTCTAGGTTTTCTCAGTCATGCCAAATCCCTTACATATTTCACTATGGCTTATGCCCTTCCATCTGCTAATGCCACACACATATCCTCAAACTGTAGAGTAATTTATTCTATTCCTATCAGATGCATAGTTTTAGTAAGTAGTACCAATAAAATGTTCTGGGTGCCAGAGCTCATCGCACGCACGCACACACACAAAAAAGGACCAACCAAAAAATAAATAAAATAAGCAATGCCAAACACATCACAATACTGTAATGAGATTTTAAATACATCTCTGAAATTTTTAAAATGTGACTAGATACATTCTAATGTCAAAATTTGCTGACTTTACCTAAATGAGATATTATTCTCTAATAAGTTTTCAAATACAGTATAATTCATTGTCAATTTAATACATAGCATCTTCAGCACTCACCTGGTATCATGACAAAGTCTGGTAACATTAAACAGGCCAAAGTCAGTGATGACAACCTTGCCACTCTCCAGAAAAATATTTTTAGTTTTAAGGTCCTTGTGAACTATTCCTCGAGCATGAAGGTAGCCCATACCCTGTAAATGAAGTGATTGTAGTGAGACCTTCTATCAATCACTGGTTTTAAATAATAGGAAAGTTAAACAAATGTGAGACAAGAGATAGGTTCTGCAGTATCTATCTGAGGGAATTACATACAGTAGTGCCAATAAACATGGCAGTACAGTATTTTGTATAAGGTAAAGTAATAATGGAGTAAACTTGTCTTATCCTATCTGAAGGATTGGAGAAAAGAGGATTCAACTTCTGAGTTTAATGTCAGTGCCTTGTCTTCCCCCCCAAAAAAATAGAAGTCACCCAATTTCATCCAGCAATCAATGTTCCCAGCTACAAGAGTGGCACATGTCCATTCTATCTCAGAATTTTTCTCTTCATCCCTTCCACCACTACACAATTTGCAATCTCCGTCCTCTTTAACAATCCAAACAACATATATTTTTCAATATTTCTGACTCCTTCCATTCTGGTAAGCTCTGATGCAGACCACAGATAATAAATTTTTGCCGCTAAAATATTAGACTAGAATTTTACCCCATTCCAAGTACATGCTTCAATGCCATAAGGTAGAATAAAAATGTGGAATGAGAGAGATTATGAAGATGTACTTATTCACATTTTCAGCACATGTGTAAAATTCCAACTATCAAGTGTAGAGGCAAAAGATGCATGAAAATAGTAGCAACAAATAACTCATGCATTGAAGAGATCTGATTTTGTAAAGACTGAAGACATGATTAAAGTATTTAAAGTTAGTATTTCCATAATGACACAAGGATGAAAATATTTTGTTGGAATATAATAAGAGAGTGTATGAAGTTTACCAGAGATATCAGACTGCAAAGGGTAGATACTATAAAAGAAGATGAAAGACTAATTGAAGCCAGAAGTTTCACTGACAAAGCAACTTAGTTTATTAAGTGAGGAGACATGAAGCAGTAAAGTAGCTAATCTTAAACATTTCCTTTTCTGATATCCTTTTTCATGCATTTAGTTGGGAACAGAAAATAAATGCTACACAATGAGATACATTGATGACAGACAGCCCGTTACAGGGAGACATACATGGATAAGAAGATGGATGAAAAAAGAACAAATAAAAAACCTCACCTGTGAAATTTGTTGAGCAATCATGATGGTCTTGGACATGTTGAACTTGTCTTTCTGGACATGAATGTGAGTATAGAGTGTCCTGCCCTTACACAGACTTGTTACTATTGCCAGTCGGGGAGGCTTCATGCATGCCCCCATGAACAACACCAGGTTTTCATGGCGAGTCTTGCGGAATGTGCTCACCTAGTATGGTATAAAAACAAAGAATATTTTTGTTTCCTGTAAGGCAACCAAAAGATAACCAAGAGAACATTATTTTGTAAGTGCAGCATCAACCTTCTAGGCTAGTCTTTATCATTTATTTCTTAATTACTGTATTTTATGGCATATAAGACACACCCCCCATTTTAGCAGGGAATATTAGGAAACAACTTTTGTGTGTCTTTTCCTCCTGTAGCCATAGTTTTCTTAAAATAATATATACAGTACAGGTTGTACCTCTCTAGTCCGGCAACCTCGGGACCTGAGCGGTGCAGGACCATGGAAATTCACCCTTTTCCTGGATAGATAGTGACTTGTGCTTATGCTTAGAAGCACGAGCACCAATTTCTCTGCTTCATGGTCTCTTTGAAGACATATTGAAGGGTTAAATGTCATACAGTAGCTTCTCAAATTTCGAGAGCTTTTAATTCGACGTTTTTTATTTGAACACACAAAAAAACAAAACAATTTAAAATTTTGACGGCGGAAACTCGAATTTTGACGTGTTTGAATGGCCCACCATCGTTCAGACGACGTGCACAATCATGTAAACAGCGTCATTTCTCTTATGTACAAAAGATTCATTATTGTTTATTACTGAATGTCTTTTTGATTGGATTAATGTATATGTGTGCAAAATGGGCAATACAATTCATTAATAATACGTAGAATATTAAAACACTAAAGGAAATGAGACAGCATTGTTTTTGATGATTATAAAACCAGTGACTGACTGGTTCTACATATAAAATTGAAGAAAATAAGACCCTGGTTGTAGCTATAGTAAAATTAATATGGTTGTTTTAAGTAATGTTATTTAATGATAATAAATGGAACAATAGAAGTAGCTAACGATAATGGTAAAAAAAAAAAAGAGAGATTGCCTATGTAAATGCGCACACGTGAAAACATATCGTTATTACTCTATATAAGAATATGAAAACAACACTAATTTACTGTTCATATATATTTTAATTAATGTTTCTGATTTTTTTTATTGAATTAATGTTTGTGTGTGCAAAATCAACAATACAATTTATTAATAATACGTGGAATATTAAAACACAGGAGGAGACGAGACAGCTGCCGGCATTGTTTTTGTTAAAGCTTACAAAACCAGTGACCGATTGGTTCTACATATAAAACTGAAGAAAATAAGACCCTGATTATAGCTGTAGTAAAATTAATGTAAAAAAATTAATATGATTGTTTGAAGTACCTGTAATGTTATTTAATGTTAATAAATGGAACAATATAAGTAGCTAACCATTAATGGTAAAAAAAAAATTGAGACTGCGCGTATGTAAGTGCGCACATGTGAAAACATATCGTCATTACTCTACATAAGAATATGAAAGCAACACTTATTTACTGCTCATATATATATTGAAGGGTTGAATGTTGTACTCTGTATAGACAGAGAGAGAAAGAGAGCAGCCGAACTGCCGGATGTAAACAAACCTTGACTTCCAGCGGCTTTGTTGTTTTTTTTTTTTTTCATGGGGATCAGCCCACCCAGGCATAGGTCACTGACCCACATTGGGGCCTGAGGGGCAAAAATTTAATACTCCTGTAATAATAATAATAATAATAATACAGAAAAAAGAAAAGAAAAAAGCTGCTTATCTACCTATTAGACAAACTAAAATCGTTACGAACCACGGGAGTTTCCGGACCAAAGAATGCCGGAATAGAGAGGTACAACCTGTACCAGTAAATGCGAGGAACCAATCAAAATAATACTAAAAAAAAAAAATACTACATTGCCAAACCAGTAAATAAAAGTTAAATTAAAGTTTAACACAGTCGCCATTTGCATATTCTCTAGTTCACCATAGCAATGGAGAAGCCACCTTCGCCAATTCCCTAGCAACGCTCGCCCCATACGTCCCGTCTCCTCCCGCTTCCCCACTGAGCCAGCCAGCTAACTCGTGTGCAAAGAAATGTATGCTGTACTGTATTCCCTTTATGAGTTTGCCCTTAGGAAAATTATTTCTTTTACTTTTTTCACAATATGTATGTCGGATGGTGTGTGCATGTGACTGAGTAAAAATAAATAAATAAAGTTACATATAGCTACCTGAAAATACAATATGAAAGACAACCCTAACACCTCACAGCCTGGCCCAGTAGCCTGGTGGTTAGTGACCAGTGTAACCTGGCTACAATGCTGCCAGCCATGTTAACAGATGCAAATGTGAAAAGAACGTTATATGTAAATCTTCATTTGTATCGGGTATTTCAAGATTTAAAAACAAAAGTTGCAGGTATGGCATTAATGGATTGTAATGGTTGTAAAAGTTCAGAAATGGTTACTGCTTAGCTACCTCTGAAGAGTTGGGTGTCTGCCGTACGGACATTAATCATCTCAGGTTATCATCAGTACAGCAGTTATAAATCAAGCTTTTGTATTTATAATAATAATTTTTTAATTAAATAAAAATAATAATAATAATGTGTTTAAATAAGCAGTAACACTCTGAAGTTGGGTTAGGTAGAATTTATCCTACTGGAGACAGCAACTGGGGGATTCATTAGCTTACAGGAGACCTCAACTTCACATATAGGACACAGGCTGATATTTTTTGCCATTTTTCAGACAAAAAAGTGCGTCTTATATACCGTAAAATATGGTACTGTATTTACAGTTTAAAATATCATATATACTGTAACTGTCATTATACTTTTAAAGGTAGCCATAATGACCACCTTTAAAAACTGTGTGCAGTCATTAGGTATTTAACAAAATAATTACTAAATGCATCATGATCACTGTTGTGCAAACAATTAACTCAGATTACTTACTTCAGCTTTAAATGCCTCGAGGGTTTTTTCATCATTCACATAATCCATACGGAGTTCTTTAATGGCCACATGCCCATGCCAGTTTCCTGAATACACAATGCCAAATCGACCACGGCCAATAACTTCTCCACGGTCAAGCTCGTCATAAGGGATATCCCATTCCCGTAGTGACTGAGACACACTACTGACACTATTCTGCCGAAAACAGCGAGGATCTGCGTTCTCTCCATCAGAAACCGTGGAATCCTGTGAATCCACTCGACCCGCTATTGTGCGCTCTGAATCATCAGTGCCTGTACTACCAGACCTGGCAAAAACAAAATGTCTGTGACTAAACTAACATCAAATACATCTAAGAGGATATAATTAAAAGAGAACATGCAAATATACACTGTATTTATGAAGCCATAATAGTCATGAATCCTAAAAATCTTGTAAAATGTAAGCCTCCCAGATACTCTTTATGGAAGTCACTAGAATTCAGAGTTGTGATTTTATTCTTTAAATGATTGCAGGTCAAATGAGCCCCAGTCCTAATAGACCACAAACTAACCTAACCATAATTTGGACCCATTAGGAATGAAACTCATAACCAACATTCACATTGTACAGTACTCTGTTTTGGAACTGTGACGTGACCTTTGCAAATTTTTTTGCGACTGTAAAGTACTTTGCCTGTTATTGTGAACATGATGCGAGCAGTGTTGACTGCTATCATTGTTTTAACATTATCATCGGTTGCTCTGTTTTTGTAACTGTGAAGTGAGTAATATAACTTTGAAAATGTCATGGAAACCCAAGGTACCCAGGAAAACCATGTGAAGCCGTGTAGGAGGCAGTGACGTCTCCACTCCACCTTCAAGAGTCTCCTTAGCTTCAAAGGAGACATGTAATAACCACTCTTGTTCTTAATGATGTGATGAGTGTTGTTTAATTGTTTTTTGTGTATTATTATTGTTGGAATCTTATTTTGGGTGATACATGTGGGTCTCAGACTGGCTGGGAACATATCCCATTGAACCCCACGTTATAATGATCCCAATTTATGATATTTCGCCCTATGATGTTTTTTTCAGGAACGTAACCCCATTGCAAATACGGGGATACCTGTACTATGCACTCATTTTTTTTCTCTATGTTCCATCATGGTTAAAGTTTCTGAGACATATATGTGGCTGTACCAGTATTAACCAGTTTTAATATTTGAGTTATAATAGTTTGGGCCACTGTCCTTTTGGCTGCAGCTACACCTTTTGACATTTCTCTGATCACTGTGCTCAACCTTACTTAAGCTAACAATGCAAGCTGAAATGAAAGTCTTCAGTTGTTTTAACCTTGAATTTGAAATATTTAGAATTAATCAAGCTATATATACTAATGGCTAAATCATCTATTGCCATAGGTAGCAATCATCAAAGTGTCCAGTTCTCATAACCTCTAGGTCATTCAACAAGGCATTCCAGTAATGTACTTACCCTGAAGTTTGTGACACAGTGCGATCAGAATCATGCGACTGGCGGGAGTCAATAACATCACTATGTGTGGAGGAGGAAGACACAGGAACCTTGGGGAGAGATCTGGCTGAGATATGCGTAAGAGGCCGCATCTCTAAGGGAATGTCTCCAGTATCATCATTCACATCTGTGAAGAAAGTAAAATCTGCAAGGTAAATAAGTACCTGCGGTCACATTAAATAATGAATACTGTCTTAAGCTATCAAGCATATTAATCACTGTAATAGCAATTAAGCAAATACAAGAAGAGTATAAATACAGTAAAACACATTACAGTTGCTTAGTTGTAACTGTGAGCTGACATTATTCATATATAACCTATAATGAAATTAGTTGGCAAGATTATGCCTTCACTGCTGACTTCTTCTTTTTTAATTGAACTAAATGCATTTCCAGTCTGAGAAAAATTATCTAATGAAGCAAATGAATGAATGAATTAATTAATTAATTAATGATTGAGTTTACCTATACTGTACTGTACATTTACAGAAGTTGACCAAAGTGTTGTGGAAATATTTTCATGAAGGTAAAAACATTCCTTGTGAAGGCTAGTCGAGTCCTGGTTTCTATGTTAAGAACAAGAAGGCACATGATTGACCCTGTCAAGAATAAATATCATGGTACTGAGATTTTTCTAGGCTTTGATGGCAATGTCCATATCACTTAGAGACAAATTTTCTGTTAGAATTCATAGACAAATATGACTGGAAAAACACACCAGGAACCACAAATACATGTTAAAAAGTGGCTCTTATACCAAGACATAATTGACAACAACTCTATTAACCTTATCAATGAAATGATAAAATTAATATAAATAAGTGACTTATGTACAGTAAAAGTCCAAAAATCCGGATGCCAGAAATCCGGACCACCCGAGAATCCGGACTTTTCAAAAACTATTTTTTTTTTTTTAGCGGGCTTTTGTGTGTATGTGCGCATGCGTGAGCGCCACAGCTGCACAGCGACAACAAGCGACCTCGTGGTCGCCACTTTAAAACGAGCAATCAAACTGTGACAGTATACCGTATATACTCGTCTATAACCTCCCCTCGTTTATAGGTCGACCCTGATTTTTTGACCAAGAAATCGTTAATTCATGATATTCCTCGTTTATAGTTCGACCCACGTTTTTGAGGGTAATGGAACAACAAAACCTTCAGTAAAAACACTACATCCTATAAACCGAGGCTCACCGTGCCTGAAACACGAGTGCCGAAGGCAAATTGTTTACCATTTATTATTACGACACTTTACACTGAAACGCGGGTAGTTTCAACAAAAATATTGTATATATCCATTCAAATATTTATTCAAGTCAATTAGGAGGGAATATTATTGTAATACAGTTTCTTAACTAAACCATTCGAAAAGCGATTAAGGTAACATCTTTTGAACGAAAGAAAGCGAAAGTCATTGTTTTCGTCACAATTTGATCCCACTTTCCACTGTAATACGTACGTAATTTCAGCAAAAATATTACATTTCCGTGAATGTATTATATCAAGCACAGTATGAATATCATATCATTGTAATATAACAGAATTTTAACCGAAAACTATTAAAAAAACGAGTAACATCTCAAGAACATCGGAAGCTTAGGTAAAGTCTTTTGTTTTCGTCATGTATTTTATCCTATTTTACATTGAAATACATCACGTTTCAGCAAAACTACTATTTATTTCCGAGAATATATTCATTCAGGCGCAGTTTAGGTAAAATTTACGAGTGATGTAACAGTTTTTTAACTGAAAACGATTCGAAAAACATGTGTGCCGTCTAGCTGATACAGCTGGTGCGTGATGCGTCGTTGTAAACAATAGGAGGTTGAAGTAGAATACCGGGTATTATATTAAGTGTGAAATATCGAAAAGGTTTTTATTTCCGGTATTTTTTGTAGATCAATGAGAACTGTGATACTGTATATATGATATGATAAGTTAGCCTGTGCTAAGAACTTCAACATAGACTACTTAAAGCACGTTGTAAGGTAATTTAGCCTATTTTAAGTTGGTGAGCTTCATTTGCTGAAGGAACTGCACAACTTTTCATTACTAATTGGTACATATTTTACGTTTCCATTGTTTTACTGGCAGTAAATGGTAAATATTTTTCATGTCTGAAGCTAAAAGTTGCTCCTCACCCTTCCCATCATGCACGGGTTCAACCTAACAAAACTATTACGCATGTATAGGACGACCCCCAATTTTTTGCCTAAAAATTTGGTCTTAAAAACTCGAACTATACACGAGTATATACGGTATATGTTTATAAAGAATTCAAGATTCTAAGACCAATCATCTTTTTTTTTGCAAAACAATCAATGTCACCTAGTTTTATTCATTCAATTCAATATAACTACCATTATAAAACAGCAATTTGGGAATGATTAAATATCAAGTTCATTTGGCTACAGTCAATAAAACTGTTTCTGAAATGATTAATTGATAATAAAAAAATACTACGAAAAATAACATAATGCTATCAACAAATCATATTTCGTTAAGGAAATTGTTTCATTTAATGAAATTAAGTGGTGAATCCCATATAAAAGCATTAAAGCATTTTAATCAACAGTTTTATGGAGTATTTCTCAATTGACAAATACAAGTGTTGCTTCAACTCAGTACAGTACTACTGAACCAAAAAAACTAAACAAACAAAAGTTAAGAATACAAGACCGTTGTATCTGCTGGAACCATCTTGCTACTTACCTGGGAAGTGGAATCCTCGAGTAACTGAGGAAATAACATCAATGAGCATCTACTGATTGGTTTGTCTTACTAGTTCAAATAGTATTAAAATAAACACACAACATACTCTGTATTTATCAAATTTCTGGATTAATTTCAGTAATATTAAATATTGCATTCAACTATACACACAAAAATGTTCTCTAACAAAGACTTCTTAGTAAGGCTAGTGATTTTTCAGATTCAAAACAAGTCAGAATTGAGAAGCTACTGCTAAACACCAATAATATTAAATCACTTACAGATATATTATAGTCCTGTTGAAATGTAATTAAATTTGCATTTATCATCCCTTGTGAATTATATATCAGTTGACACTTATATTTTTTATTTATATATATATATATATATATATATATATATATATATATATATATATATATATATATATATATATATATATATATATATATATATATATATATATATATATATATATATATAATATTATTATTATTCATAATAAATAAATAAAATAAATAAAAAAGAGATAAATAGTGAGAAACGATATACTGTATGTATGTTGTGTTGTCAATAGTAAGAGAAACAACTGAGACCCTGCAATTGGGTATAAATGAGGCAGAAGGTCAGCTCAGCCACTAGGGATTTGGTCACAATTTTTGTGATGCCATATGGCAGCAGGGCCTATCATTTAAACAACAAATAATAAAGCAAAATTGTAATTCCTTTTAAGTCTGACTTAGTGTTTTCCACATGAGTTCAACAGTGGTTTTCATTCCCAATTTTTATTGAGTCTGGAAAATCACTTGCCTTGCATACTGGCCCTACCTAATTCCTCTCCACAAACAGTCATTAGCCAACATCTATTTACATTCCATGGCACATCCTCCCCCAGTGCCTCTAACCAACTTGAACATCATTTAATTTCATCTCCTATACATAAGTAACATTATTTTCTATAGCCACTACAACTTTATTTTCCCTGTAAACATTAATACTTTTTTGGCCCAATTACAGTTCTTCTCCCTGTATCACTGAAAAGCCAATACCGTACATCCATATCCACTCTCAAGTATTAATTGAATAACCTTTTCATTCAACATTTCTGCCTCCATCCATCATTCCATACAGAACAATAAATACTCATCATTTCATCATTTTTCTTTGCTAAAACCAATTTTACCATAATTGCAATATATTTGAAATTTTTGAAACTTGAAAATACAAGAAGTTGTAAGTACAAGATAACTACAGGAAAGATTTTCCTGTTATTCACCTGGGAAGCGGAATGCTTGTTGCTGTGCAGGAGAAGCAGAGATAATTGGAGCTGGGCTGGAGGGGGTGGAGGAATTACAGCTGGAGGTGTTAGAACTGGAGTCTGGACCCTGGAAACAGCAAAAAGGTTCTTGTTAAAATTACCACAGTATTTTGACATATACAGGGTGGTTTTTTATTTGGAAACCATAAATAATTCTGATACACTAAAAACTATATCAGTTAGGAACCTAATATTTTACATAAATGTAAGGTAATGGTGCTCACTGTAGAAGAATGCAAGTCTCATTGAACATTACGTCACTGATTTCAAAGGTTTCGTACGACCACCAAATAGACTTTTAAATGCAGTGAGCTGTCTGGTTTTGGTAATGTTTCAGTTCATGTCACCCATCAGCCTGCAATGCTTAAACACTTCATAGTACCAATGCACTACATGTGGTATGGTGTCAATGGTTTGGCTTTGTAAAAGCAATAGCTATACATAAAAATGAATTTTCAAAACTTATTTGTACTGTACTTACCTGGAAGGATGGTATGTTAATGGATGGCTGGGAAGAGAACATAGGGCTGTCCCGTAGTGGAGGGGGGAATACATCATTGAGATGAGAGAGAGACACGCCTGGGGTCCCCCGACTAGGAAGCCCACCGCTCCCGTCCATACCGCCCTTCTTCAGAGACTGAAACAGAAATTATAGATTCAGCTAGTGAAATATTTATCTTATGGCTGGGCAGGATAAAGATGTGGCCAAGAAGATTAATGTTATTCCCTAGCTAGACAGTATTTGCTTATCTATCAAACATGAAAATAACTCTTAACTGACAAATTAACAAAGCATTACATTCAAATGGGTCACAAGGGAAAATGCTTCTAGAATCTCTCCCCCAAATTACAAATTGACTTCAGCATATTCATGGGATCTACTAGTCTAATTCAATCCTTGAAGTGGGTTTAGGCTCTCAAATGTATACTGTGAGTCCCAACCTACTGAAGCACATGACCAATATATGGAGACTTATTTGAAGCGGATAGCCGAAACATACTCGTTCTGAAGAGGGCTACCAGACTCATGAATGACGAAATAATCAATCAATGAAGAGGTTCTAAGGCAGGTATGCTAAATTTTAGGGTATGAAATGGGTCGAGGCATTAGGTTATTGTATACATAGCCAATAATTGGTATCTCAAGTTTACACCATCAGTAACATAGTGACATAAAATTTTAAGAAACAAAAGTTGAATGCATTTTTTCTATCAATCTATCTATACCTCTGAAACCTAATTCTCAGCTGGAGACTCTGACTGAGGAAACTGTCTTAGAGAGAGAATTCCTCGCATGATTTTGCATGACCTCTCAACTATTTCTCCACTTCTTCCTTCTAGGATGTTGTGTGTCCTCCCAATACACTAATCTTTTTTACTCCACTCCTTTACACTCTCTTCAATTCTGCTATCCATCACATTCTTTGCAAGTCCACACCACCTCAACTCTTTCCACTACAGTAATAGTATTTTTTTCGGACCTTTAGTTCATTTTAACATCCTGGACTCTTAACCCTCGTACCCCCATTCCCTGTTCACCTTTTTATTTTTACTATACCCAACAAACAAGAAGACACAACTACTGTATATATGCCCCACTCTAAAAATAATACAGAATATCAAGTAGCCTTTCCTACCTAAACATATCTTAACTGTTATTTTAATGACAACCATTTATGAAGATGTCTAAAACAAGTTTTCACACAAGCTCTGTGAACACATGTACTGACAAAACCCGTATTGTAAATCCCCCAACCAGCGTCAATGAATGGTTTAATATGACAAAGGTTGAGAGATGAAAAAAAGTGTTGCAAAACTCACATCAGTAAATATCTGAAGAAATTCATGAGGCAATCCACAAGATGGTGGCACCTTTGGTTCACATTCACGATGGCATTTAAAGCTGCACTCTTTGCACTTTAGACCTGAGAAATGAATGGAATAATACAACTGTATACAGTACTGTACTAATAAAAAAAAGATGAACTTTTAATGATACTTATCCCTATAGCATTACTGATGGGTTCAAAGTCAATTACAACTGCTATATTATTTTCTAAAATTAAGATTTGTCAAACTCAATAATAATTCAATAAAACAGTAAATTAAGACAAGAAATATAAACATTACATTCAGCAAAATATACTGTATATCAGAAAACGTTTCATACACAGGTACAGTACAATATAGTACTGCAATATGAGCAGAAAAAAGCCTTAACAAGTAAATAAAATATATCATAATTCCACAACTATAAAGAATAAAGCCTACTACCACTAAGAATTGTAAACTTGTGATGGCAATAGCCACAGGTTGCCGACTTGATGGTTTTTATAAACCGATGTTGCACGTTGTGGACCATGGACCCGGGTAGAGTTGGGGTACGTGGTGACTTTGGAACACCTAGGGTACCTATACATAAATATGCAAGAGAAAAAGTATATACAGTATATATACAATATATACAATATATATATATATATATATATATATATATATATATATATATATATATATATATATATATATATATATATATATATATATATATATATATATATATATATATATATATATATATATATACACTGAAACAAGGTGTCATCATATTGGCATATATGTGTCCTTATTAATACAGTGTAATAAGAACCTTTTAATTTCACTTATGTTCATAATACAACTGAAGACAAATGCTGAGGAAATTTGGACAGTGACAAAGATTCTTCTATAAAATGCCATACAGGCCAAGGAGTTGGTTCTTGCTTGGATGTTAATGAAAGAAACAAATGTACAGGGTAATATAAAACAAAATAAGACACGTGATGTTAATGAAAGAAACAAATGTAATAAAAAAAAAAAAGACGCACGTGATAAGATAGGATAATATATTTTTCATTAATAAAAAGAACAAAATATTAAACCTTGGAACATACTGTCCTCATTTTAAAACTGCTGATAAGATAGGATAATATATTTTTCATTAATAAAAAGAACAAAATATTAAACCTTGGAACATACTGTCCTCATTTTAAAACTGCTAAATTTTAACTGAATTTTTCTGGCATTATTTACATAGCTTTTATCCGGGAGTCCCCGACTTACGAATGTCCGACTCACGAAAGCCCGCCAATACGAACGGAGTTAAACTTGAAATTTACAGTATTTTATTTAACTGTTGACTTATTTTTTACTTTTATTTACTGTATTTTGTCAAATTTTGTCTTAAATTAAGTGATTTTAGATGCACGAGTATATAAGAACTTAGGCTATGATACAGTGGGATTTTAAAGATTGTTCTGTAAGTACAGCATACACATAGCATGAGTTCCAACTTGTGTACAAATCCAACTTAAGAACGTTCTCAGGAATGAACCCAGGGACCCCCTGTACTGTACTTCTAACCCAGAGTGCCTTGCAATTCATAATTGTGGATTGCAAGTAAATGTTAACAATTAAGTCCACTGTTTCACACCTCAACCTTACCATCAATCACTTGTATACATAATCTCTCAAATTTTCATTCAAAACCTCACCAAAGAAAAATGCCTTCCTATAAATGCTCACCAACATAAAAATAAAGGACTTACTAAGCCTACAAGATACAGAAGGACAGACATATATCAACCTTACTCAGATATGAAAAAAGAAACTTGAAAGAAAATTAAAAGTGATTTCATCATATTTAAAGCTGTACAAAGTATGATTACCATGACTAACCAGAATTGGATTACTCTACTTACACTTGTTTGTATAATTCTCCTCTTCAGCAGCCTCTGGATAGTTCGGAGACTTTATTGGGCTGGCCAGAGTGGAAGGCGCAGGAGAGTTTTGTGCCGTCCTAAGTTCCCGCATGTCAGTCCTGCTCCTACTTCCATCAGGTCTCTTACCAGTGTTATCTACTGTTCCCGAAGCTTCAGACTCAGAGTGAAGGCGTGTCCGTCGTGTACCCAGCTGCTCCATGCTGCCGCCCACCCAAAAATTATTTAACTTTCTTCTTAACAAAAAATGACTAAATGAGTTTATAGCATAAGCAGATTAAAGATGAAAACATCAATACAGTATAGCATGAAAATGAACATGAAGCACAATGCAGCAAGTAATACAAATAATATAATTTATTCCAAATACAGCAAATTGTAAAATGTAAATACAGGTCATGAATTACAAGTCCCATCCCAATGAAGAGAATTAATCAAAATAAAGTATAAATGCCAACAATGGTCAGCACATATCCAGGTGGACATTTCCCAGTCGTAGGAGGATTTGTATCGCAGAGGCAGGTGTAGCACACACGTTGCCCATACGAACGCAGGGCAGCAGTATGTCGCACACAGGAAGGCAGGCAGGTGGCGACAGCAGGCAGCATAACAAAGACAAGGCAAAAAACACACACTAAGCTACTAAAAGTAGATTAAGTATAACCTTAATACATACTGTAGTTACTCAAAAGTAATAGTATAAAAAAAGTTCCCACTACTGTACACAACTAACATGTGGCATGCATCTAGCATTAATACCCAGGATATCTAAGTACTGTACAGTACAATAATCTATGAATCACTACATTACCATACATCACAATACACATGGCCACCAAAATACAAGAGAAATTGACAAGAATAAAAAGGTGTGTTTTACTTACTCAACAATAGTTCAATCAACAATATACAGTAAAATACCAGTACAATGGTCCCTCGGTTAATGAACGGTTCGATTAACGAAATTTCGGTTAACGAATTAGCTCCCATAAGGATTTTCAGTTCGATTAACGAACAAAACTTCGATTAACGAAATCCTTACAACAAACACGTTTTGTTGTGCGCATCAGCTGATTAGCTGATCAGCCAGTCTGCCAATACGGTAATCTGTTCTATGTTTACATTCGTTTCCAGTGGAGTAAATATCAAGAAAGTTGGTCTCTTGAATACAGTGGGGTATGCTATAACGAACGGATCCTACTACGAATATTCCTATAACGAACTGTTTTACCTATAAAATTGATAATACTATAACGAACGAAACTCCTACAACGAACATTATAATTTTTTTTTTTTACTAATTTATTGTTTCTGTATTATAAGTATTAATGATATTCTTTATTTCAAGGGTTTAGATGCATATTTATGCACTTTTTTACAATTTTTACAATTTAATATTATATTTTTCAGTGTTAAGTGGTTGTATTTGGGGGCCTGGAACGGATTAATCCTATAACGAACGAATGCTATAACGAACAAGGTTCTAGAACCAATTAGATTCGTTATAGCATGCCCCACTGTATTTCTGCATTTTTTATTTTAAAATTATTGGTCATTCTGAAATTTAGTTAACATATTGATAATATAGACAGTACAGGGAACAGTTTTTGTGCGCCAATCAACTGATTGAATCACCCAACAACGCTACTCAGTTTAACTTTGTTTACAGTTGAGTGAACATCGAGTTTGTTGGTCTCTTGAATATTTTGGCATTTTCACATTAAAATTATTGGTCATTCTGAAAATTAGTTAACATATTGATAATATACATTGCAGAAATTATTATGAAACACGAAGAAGGCATTAGAACCAATGCACCTTGTAAAGAATATGGCATGACATCATCGACTGCCTCAACAATCAGCTGTTTGATATGTAAACAAAGCTGCCGGGAATACAACATGCACACCTCAAAGTACAGTAAGTTAAAATCCAGTATTCTATTGTTTTTTATTTATTATTGTACAGTATACTGTACAGTATCGTATTTAATTTATATTTAATGTTTTGTTAATTCTATTACTGGTATACAGTACTTTGTATGTACTTTTTCTGTCACTTGGAACCAATTACCCAATATCCCATTGAAATAATAGATTCGGTTAACGAACGAATCTGTGGAACAAACTGTTCTTTAACCGAGGGACCACTCAGTGTGTGTGTGTGTTTTATTCATTGCATGTGCTTGCATATGTATCTAAGCCTCTAATTGTACATGTATAAGCAATGCAGTAGGAGAACCAATACAAGAATGAACCAAACTCAACTGAAAACAAGCCAGGTCCTTTTGACATATGTATTATAATGTACTTCTGGGGGTTGGCAGTTTTTAAAATTATTTGGGACTAACAGGTAGGAGGTAGAGTCTGAGTTCATTGTTAGGGCAGACTTCAAGTGTGGTGATACGTGAAAAATAAAATGAGGGGTCGATCTTACCTACTATCCACTGAGATCTTTCAACACTTAAATACACTACACTCCAATGATAAACTCTTTATAATTTAACTACAGTACTTACTGATGTTTACCAGAACTACAATCACTTCATCTCTTTATCTAACCTTGTACACTTCTGGCATCCTTCTAATAAGAGGATGGCCCCCTCCATAAATTTGCATTTTTAAATGTACCCTCTCATGGTACACACCCCTTGGATATGCTATTAGGTAGATAACCTAAATGTATAAATGAATATGTAAAGGTTGTTTCGTTTTCAAATAAACGCATCAAATATTTTCAACCTATATACAAGTTTATCATTGCCGATTTGTATCTGCTTTTCTTTGGAAATTAATGAAGTATGATGGAGTACACAAAACATTTAGGGATGGCTATAAGGATGCCAGCATTTGTTTTAACTATTTCACAATAAATCCATAATCAATTGAACCCTTAATGTAAACCTCAAATTTTGAATGAAATTCGAGCCTTGGATTTTGTTTCTACATTGACTAAATATCTTCTCAGTAAAAGACATTTCTTTAAATATTCTAGAGCTTTATCAAGACTATGTGAATATACAAGTAAATGGTAACATGCTAGAGAGGAACCTTAAAAGATAATCAACCAACTAAACTATGGATTCAAAACTTTACAAAATGACAAGTGGATATCAAATCATGTACGTACTGTACTCAATCATATTAAGATATGATGCCCTGATCTTGCACTATGAGTATGTAATTGACTGATATACTGACAAAACCGATTTTTAACCTCTGACCCTAAAAGGATATCCACATTTTTTGAGGCAGACATGACTAACAAATTTCCAATCAATCTACCCCAAAAAATTTCACAACTTTGGGAATCAGATACCCACCCATTCAAACACATGGCACAGGTGACACTAATGATCCCATGCCCAAATTAGCCATGGTGTAAAATTTGCATCTTCAGTGTTCAAGTGAGAAAAAGTCATTAGTTCTGAGAATAAAGAAAAAGAGAGCTTGCCTTCCACAACTTACGACTAGAAGTTCATGCAATAGCTAATGCTCAACTCATAAACAGACCAACACATACTAATAATGGGCACTTTTTTCCAGTAAACCAAATGACTGTGGGTGTGTGTAACCAATTTAATATATAGATACGTATTCTAAAACATATACTGTAGTGTCACATGAATACAGAAAAAAGATGTCTTATGTAATACACACACACACACACACGTGATATCTCCTTTAGCCGGAACAACTGGTGCAGAGCACTTCTGGGAATGAGGGATTCCGGGTAACGAGACTACTCTCAAAGCCGGAAAAAATCCCTCATCCCCCGAAATTTTCAGGGTAAAGGAAAAATTTTCTCGGAATTTCCAGAAAATGCTCCTGATTTTCGTCTCTCAAACCCGGAAAACACTCCCCCATCCCCAGAATTTTCCGGAAAATTCTAGCTTTGGGAAAGATTTTCCGAGAAATTTTCCACTCCGGTTATTGGAGGGTTCCGGGTTTAAAGGATTCCAGTTAACGGAGATATTACTTATATATACAATAACACCCCGCGGAGGCCCGTGTAAAACGAGAAACGCGTAAATGGAATAACAGAACATATGGGATTAATTGAAATAGAGACTGGGCCGACCCACAAACTCCACTTTTTCCGACACAATACGTACCTTGTAGTAAAAATAACATCTTAACTTTATGATGGTATGCACACACACATAATGTAGAAGAGAAATATCAATAAGAGAATAATATACTGTACCAGGTAAAAGAAAAATCAAGGTTTAACACTTACGTCAGGTTAGGTTAGGTTAGGTTAGAAAAAATCAAGGTTTAACACTTACCTACGGTTAGGTTATGGTTTAAAAAATCAAGGTTTAACACTTACGTAAGGTTAGGTTATGTTAGGAAAAATCAAGGTTAGGTTTAACACTTCCGTTAGTAGAAGAGATGGGTCGGCATACGGGAATGGCGGCTGGTTCCGAGGCAAAGGGTAGACTACTGGCCCTCAGGTGAGTCACCATCACTGTCATCCACATTTGTCAGGGCCTCCCTGACAAATCCCTCAAAGTCACCATTACTGTCTCTGTCACTATCATTGGCTTGGGCTGACTGTAGTGGGTTGCGGGAGAAGAACTCGGTAATGCTTTGTTGACGGCTAGTGTTGATGTTGTCTTGATACACCTTGATGTACGGCTCCATAACCTGCAACAGCTGGGTAGTGAAGACTTCATACCGGTTATTGTTAGGGTCGTCGGAAAGGAGGAGCTTCAGTTTCTCTGCACACTCGATGGCACCCCTTACATTACCATGCGATAACTTGTGTTCTTCTCGGGATGACACACCACCTGCCTCTTCACTGACGAGATCGTCTTCTCACATCTCGTCAGCAGTCGCCTCAGGATCCCTGATCACCTCCAGGATTTCTTCATTGGTGGTCTCGGAGAAGCCTGCAGCTGTAACACTCTGCGCAACTTCTCTTGCAAGGTCCACTGCCACTGCAACAGACTGAACCTCACAAGTCACAGGTTGACTCTGCCTCCCACCTGGGATACCTTGCAACACATGTCTCCATGCGTGAAGAACCGTTGCTACAGACAGCTGATCCCATGCCTCCACCAAGAAGTCCACAGCTTTCTTGACGTTAAATTTCCTCCAAAAGTGTTTCACGAGAATTTTTTGCTCCGCCAACTGTTGTTCCACGTCCTCGTCACTCTTGCTATCGGTGTCACCCAGGTTACGCAACTCATCCTTGGTGTTGGTACAGTCGTTCAGGAGCTTAAAACTTCTTTGCAGAGAATGCAGCTTTCACTTTCCAGATTAATTCTTGGTCCATGGGTTGGATTAATGACAGTGTTGGGAGGAAGGAAGACCACTTTTACAGTGGGGTGATGATCCAACAATAGGGGCGAGTGTCCTGGTGCGTTGTCAAGGAGTAACAAAATCTTGAATGGAACATTCTGTTGCTCACAGAATTTCTTCACGTCGGGAATGAAACAATCATCAAACCAGGAGAGGGACAGAGCAGAGAACATCCACGCCTTACGTGTGGTCAGCCAGTGGACATTTAGCTTGGTCATGTCCACGTTCTTGGAGGCGTGCGGCTTGCTGGCGCACGAGATCAACCTGTCTTGTTCCTTTTTCTAACTCTTGTATTATACTGTACTTCACCTCGTAACTTAGGGCACGTCGTATCTTCTTTGGCTTAGGGCGGCTGGGTCCAGGTAATGCAAGGTTTTTCTGTGGTGGTGGTGGTCCGGTGGCAGCCATTCTTACGGAACAATAGATACCTGTATATATGGTGTGGCCGGGAGGGATGTAACTAACGCAGCTAGGTCAAGCGCCTTCTACGAGCCAGCGGGAAAGCATGTCATATTACATTAAACCAATCACAGCTAGCGGCGGAGGAAGGTAAGGATGCGTGGCCCAATCACAGTCCGATACATCATATGACGTCGGCGATAAAACAACAGAGACATCCACTGCGCAACCTACTCGCGCCGCGTGCCCAACATGGCGGGAGGTTTGAATCCAAAAATGGCGGCGCGGCAGGACCGCCAGCCACTCTCCGCGTATATGAGTACATGCACTGCGTAAAGTGGGAATTCCGGTTCTGGTGGGGTACCGCGTAAATGTGGAAACGCGTAAACAGGAACCGCATAAATCGGGGTATTACTGTATACTGTATACATAGTGAAATTTTTTTACATATACAGGTACTCCTACGACCACCCGGACATATGACCGCCGCAGTCGTATAAAATATTTTTCAAATTACTTATTTTCGAGTCCCAACGTTAGTGATTGCACTGTGTACTGACAAAATTTTCGTTTGTAATTCCCTTTAAAATAGCTGTCAAGCATAAAGTGAGAGTTCTCTTGGTGCTGAGAAGAAAAGAGACACCCATATTAGATTTTCTATGTATTATTTTCGCATTTTCAACTTACGACCTGGTAGTCGGTCCTTAACCCCGTCGTAAGTCGAGGACTGACTGTAATACACAAAAGACCAATTACCTAAACACAAAAAGATGCTGTTAATCTTTGTTTGAAGAAAAAAATTACTGAAAAGCAGCATTAACACATCAATTTTTTCACTTTTAAATTCACTGGTTCATGCACGAGACGTTGCACACACACTATGGATAAACATGCATTCGACAATCAACACTAATCACAGGTCATTATTTAATTACAACAGAGAACAATGTGTCATTTGCTAGCAGTTAACTCACATACAAGAAAAACAGGGATTTATTTTGGAAATGTCCTTGGTAACACACATTAATGCAAGGAGTGTATAATACTATATCTACATTCACCACAGGCAAACATTAATTAATAAAGAACATAATAATACCTGAGGAGTGTTGAGGACTGCTGTTCGTGGCCTTCAGCCCGAGGTGCCAGCTGGGATTCATGAGAGGTGGACCGCCCTAATGGTGGCATGGGGTTGAGGAGACAAGTTTGATATTTTTTTCCAGGAGGAGGAGTTGTCGGGAATTTCTTATCACCTGCAGGAAGAGATAAAAAAGTTGTGTTACATTCTATAATATTAACATCTATATAAAGACGAACCAAAATTCTTTTTTTTTTTTGCAAGCCCTTTCTCTCTTTCATATATTCTATCCTTCTAACTTACCAAAATGTGTTCTTCTATGTTATCCCCTTTCCACTAAAGACTCAAAGATAATATACTAACCAAAATTTTCCTCTATTCCATCTACTCTCTTTAAACACACTGACATCCAAGACTTATACAACATATGGTACACTATAAAGCCAAACTATCACTGGTCGAGTATAGGTTGGACCCCGATAGTCCGGCAGCTTCGATGGTTCGGGACGCATACAGTGGGGTATGCTATAACGAATCTAATTGGTTCTTGAACCTTGTTCGTTATAGCATTCGTTCGTTATAGGATTAATCCGTTCCAGGCCCCCAAATACAACCACTTAACACTGAAAAATATAATATAAAATTGTAAAAATTGTAAAAAAGTGCATAAATATGCATCTAAACCCCTGAAATAAAGAATATCATTAATATTTGTAATAAAAAACAATAAATTAGAAAAAAATAAAAATTTAAATAAAGTTCGTTGTAGGAGTTTCGTTCGTTATAGCATTCTCAATTTTATAGGTAAAATCGTTCGTTATAGGAATATTCGTAGTAGGATCCGTTCGTTATAGCATACCCCACTGTATAGTGAATACTTAATCTTATGGGGAAAATTGGGATATGTTCCACAACTGCTAAAAGTCAACAGTAATGCTCTAAAATTTGTGGAAAATTATTACAATTATCACAACCTGTACTCAAATGTACTAAATTAATTATTAAAATATTTATGTCAGGCACAAACTATGGGATGGTAATACTCAAATGAATCGCTATCTTGCAAGAATTCCAGCAGTGCAAGTTATATTATGCTAAGTGAAAAACTTGAACTCCCTATCTTTTACCCCAAGTCCGTCCTGACCCCTTAACTGATAACTACGCACCACCCGGCTCCTGCCTGTTAACACCCCACCTCCACCTCCCCCTCCTCCCAGCCAGCAGGGGAGGCAATGGCGGTGGGTGATAACGATTAATGGGATGAAGGTAAATTTTAGGCTTCAAGTTCTTCTCTTATAAAATGTCACAGACTTGACTTAGCAGGATATAACTTGCACTGCTGAAATTCTTGCAAGATACCAATTCATTTGAGTATAAACATCTTATAGTTTGCACTAGAGATTAAAATTTTAGTCCTTTAGCTTAGTACATCAAAATTAAGACTTTTTCACAGGGAAGTCAGTATAACTAACCCCAGTGGTCAGGATATTATGGCATTGAATGTTACAGAATATTTCAAATAAATTCTTTGTTTAGTTCTGTACATATACAGTATGCAAATTCCCATATAGTGAATAGCATAAAGTGAGGGTCCAGTGTACAGAAAACGTGGGCCATAGTACTAGCACCTTGTCATAAAGAGGTCCAGTAAGCCTGGGCTAGATTTATGCTGATGGAAGTTGTATTGGTACCAGTAATAGTACATTTTATGCATTATTTTGCCTTTTTTTTTTAACCTCGGCTTTTTGGTGGTTCAGAATTTTCATTAATCCGGAACCGGTCTGGTCCCAAGCTTCCCGGATTAGTGAGATCCAACCTGTATGTTTTATGCCCATTCTGAGCTAATTCTGTGATTTCCTAAAAGAATACTGTAGCAATCTCTGTTAGCCAGAATCTTTGACCCCTGGAACTCTCCAGTAACCAGAAATTTTTTGTTGGGCATTCTGAGAAATTCTTGGAAAAATCCCTTCGTTCCAGGCATGGGAATGAATTTCCAAGAGAATGCATCATGTTTCTGACACATTGACTTGTATGAAAGCAGGCTCAGAAAGCTCGATACCTGTGATTGGCCACTACTATCATGTGGCTGTATGGGATGCTTTTCATTGGCTGATTATCTTGCAGCCTATCTCCTCAAACTCCTTGCATCATGACACTCTTAGTTCATTGTCTGCTGCCATTGCACAAGCTTGTTTGCTCGCTCATTAATGTTTTTGAATACAATCTGTGTTGTGCAGTACATGTACTGTACATAACAGTGCTGTACCAGCATATACTGTATTTAGCCAAGAATACAGTTTAGTGTTTAAACATAAAAAGTGATAACAATTATGCATATTGTACATTAAGTGTGAAAGTACCATATGCACAGTACTGTGCATAGCAGAGTGGATAGTATGTCCACTGTAGGCTAGTGTGGCGACCTGTAGTGTAATGGTCAGCATACACCCCTCGCAAATGAGAGGACCCGGGTTCGATCCCCAGGCAGGGTGAAACTATGGGCAAGTTTCTTTACGCCATTTGCCTCTGTCTACCCAGCAGTAATTGGGAACCTTTATGTTAATCGATTTGCGGATCGTGTTCTGGGGTAATGCAGCAGTTAGCCAGTACAGTTGGCGAGTTGTCCGATCTTCTCAGACTATTCCTTGACACTGGGTCATGCAACTCATTAACTTTGGGTGTGGTTGTTGGTTTGGCGATAGCTTCTGCACCTTAAACAAATTCAAGCCTAGGTGGCCCTTGGGCCAGCCATCCCGGTTACACGAGGGGCAGGTGTATGTACTGTACAGTATACAGTGTGTGTACAATCACTCATTCATGAAGGGAGAGGAGAATGATAGTTAGCAACACCAGGACAAAGGTAACAATTATTCTGGGAAATGGGGATATCACTGTATTAAAGTACCAAAGTCTTGTAACTCTATAAATGTACATCCCAGATAAAACAATGAGAAAGGAGATTTAATTTATGGAAGGAAATCCTAATTCACTATTTAAGTATTACAGTCCTGTATTACTGCACTGCCCCTCGTAGACCACCAGACCTATATCTCTCCTCAGTGCACAAATGTGTGTAAATGGCTTCTAACCTATAAAAGTTTAACCCCTCACATCTTTGTGATACTGTACAGTACATGCAATCAAAATATAATTCTCTTCATAAATGGGTTTTATAACATAGCCAATAAAAAGTAAGCCACGAATATGTCCACCCCTGGGCTGTGTTATAAAATGGGTTTTCAGATTCAATCCCTCTTTTACAACTTGGCACTAGTTTGGAGTAACTCCTGAATCCCTAACTAGTTCTTTATGTGTTGTGCAATACACATCCTAAATGGAGTGTTTGATTTTCACAAATAAAAGGGAAGTATATATTCACCTTACAAGATCCCCAGTGCCAATCCAACCTAACCAATGTCTGGAGTTCATGGGGGTAAACCTCGAAAAATATGGTTGCAAATACTGTACTCGCACGTCACTCCAAACTGGAATTAAGTTATCAAAGATACATAACTGTATAAAGTAATTTGACATACACTTACCTGAAGACTTGCCTTTGGGGATTATATTAGGTGTGGGAGGGGGAGTGTAGCGTTTCTCAGAGAAAACGGACCCACTACCAGAAAGGGTGAGGTTTGAGGTTACATGGAAGGGTCCACCAGGACTTAGTGGAGGAACTGAGGAAAAGGGGGGAGGGGGCGATGATGGAGTGGATGAATCGTCACTGCTGCGTTGACTGATTGGAACCCCTCTACCACTCGTTCGACTTCCATCTCCACTCCATGCTCCTCCACTTGTACTCCCACTGGTCACACTACCGCCATCTCCATCTGAAGAAGACACTGATGACCGACATTCTCGCTGTGTGCGGTGGCTGGGACGAGGAGATGGTGGACAGGAACGCTCCCAAGAATCCCAGTAAAGGGGTAATTCTGAACTCCCCCAGTCTCCACCTTGACCCTGCATCTGTATCTCTGCAAAATCAAGATATAATACAGGTTGGACCCCGCTAATCTGGGAACCGATAGTCCAGCAGCTTTAATGGTTCGGGACACATATAGAGAATACTTAATCTTATGGGGAAAATTGGGATATGTTCCACAACTGCTAAAAGTCAACAGTAATGCTCTAAAAGTTGTGGAAAAATATTACAATTATCACAACCTGTACTCAAATGTACTAAATTAATTATTAAAAGTTTTATGTCAGGCACAACCTATGGGATGGTAATACTGTACTCAAATGAATCGCTATCTTGCAAGAATTCCAGCAGTGCAAGTTATATTATGCTAAGTGAAAAACTTGAACTCCCTATCTTTTACCCCAAGTCCGTCCTGACCCCTTAACTGATAACTACGCACCACCCGGCTCCTGCCTGTTAACACCCCACCTCCACCTCCCCCTCCTCCCAGCCAGCAGGGGAGGCAATGGCGGTGGGTGATAACGATTAATGGGATGAAGGTAAATTTTAGGCTTCAAGTTCTTCTCTTATAAAATGTCACAGACTTGACTTAGCAGGATATAACTTGCACTGCTGAAATCCTTGCAAGATACCAATTCATTTGAGTATAAACATCTTATAGTTTGCACAAGAGATTAAAATTTTAGTCCTTTAGCTTAGTACATCAAAATTAAGACTTTTTCACAGGGAAGTCAGTATAACTAACCCCAGTAGTCAGGATATTATGGCATTGAATGTTACAGAATATTTCAAATAAATTCTTTGTTTCGTTCTGTACATATACAGTATGCAAATTCCCATATAGTGAATGGCATAAAGTGAGGGTCCAGTGTACAGAAAACGTGGGCCATAGTACTAGCACCTTGTCATAAAGAGGTCCAGTAAGCCTGGGCTAGATTTATGCTGATGGAAGTTGTATTGGTATCAGTAATAGTACATTTTATACATTATTTTGCCTTTTTTTAACCTCGGCTTCAACGGTTCGGAATTTTTGCTAATCCGGAACCGGGTCTGGTCCCAAGCTTCCCGGATTAGCGAGGTCCAACATGTACTATAAAATAAATTATCTTTATATGTACAAACACATATGACAAATGCACAGGCACATGCACACACATAGGTGCATGTCTTTTTTCTGCTATTTCAAGCCATTTTCTGTTTAATGTACGGTGGCTGAGAAAAAAATAAACACAGGTATTTTTCCATCCTTCCTTCATTCATTCATTCATTCTAACTTCTGTAAATTATGTGTTCTGCAAAGGTACAGTACTCCCCTTTCACAACAAGACCATACCTGTACTGTATACCTAGTTAATCCATGTCAGTTTACACAAGTCAGTATCACATCACTCAATGCAACATTCTCCACTCATGCACACACACTTACTTCCTGGATGTCCATTCCCCTCAATTACAGTGCATCCTTCATCCCAACCTTCCACTTCCTTCTTGGTCTTCCCACCCCTGAATTATGTTCTTTTTATCTAATTTTCACTTCCCATTTTCTCATTAAGTCTATATATACAACTTGAACAGACTTTGATCTGCTCTCTACCCAACACTTCTTTCACTTATACACATCATCCTATTTTGTTGTTTCTAATACTATGCATTCAATTTCCACATAAATTACTCTCAAGCACATCATTCCTGTTGTTTCTAAGCTTCACCCCCACAAAATAACGTCGACTCAACAGTTACCCAGGACATCTCGTCTTTGCCTCCTCTGACACGGAATGTCATGCAAAACACAAATATCTATAGAGAGCAGATCACCTGCTCGAGAAGTGAAGTATCCCTCTCTCCAGTCCAAGGGCGTGAGTCTGGTAACCCCATCTTCTTGTATTTCAGTTACCAAAAAGAAGAAAACACATATGAATTGGGATGTTTGTATGTGTGTCGATGTAATCACCATGATAAGAAGAACGATTGAAATGATAAGAGGAACTTGCATGTCCTGGTTTTGTTTGAAACAAAGCTGATGAGTAAAGGAGAAGAGAGCTGGGAGGAGTGGGGCAGTAAAATCAGGAGTTTTTGAAAGGGTGTAATAGCCTCTATGTTAGTACTGTACAAGGGAGAGAGATAAAGAAGAAGCATTAATGAGGGATGAAATGTAGAGTTGTTTGATAATATACTGCATATAAAGGTCAGTCCAAAATTATTGTGGAATAGACTAAAGGCTGAGTATTAGAGGTTGTTTATAATAAATACAGTGAAGTATCTGTTAACTGACAAGTTTGGGACCAAGAGGCTTCCGTAAAATGAATAATTAAATAAGTGGATACTATCATGGACATGTATCCTAGAAAAGCATACAATAAACCAGTTGAACTACAGTGACCCCTCGTTTAACGAACACCTCGGTTAACGTAATTTCGATTAACGAACTGCCTTCCATAAGGATCTTCAATTCGGTTAACGAAGTTCTTACGAACCGACCTCAACATGTTTTCGCTTGCACTGACCGGGCAACCAGCTTTAGTATCAATCCGCCAATACATTAATCGGTTCTAGGGCTTAAATTCCTTACTATTTTAGTAAATATCAAGAAGTTTATACTATTCAATAATTTTAAAAGTTTAATATTCAATTTTTTAGTCATTTTAACAATTATTGAACATAATTGAAGGTAAAGTGACTAGTTTAATGCGCGGCATCCAGCCCCTTAACACAGCAAACAGGAGTTAGTCTCTCTCTGTTTTCACTGGAGTAACATCTTGCTTGAGACACTCTTCAACTAAACGCCTTTTTCTGTGTTTCCAAGCAAATTATTGGTCATTTTTAAATATATTTTACATATTGACAATATAGAATGCAGTGCTGTGTTGATATAAAGAAAATAATCTTGAAATACACCAAGAGAACTAAAATTTTATGGATGAAATGGTGCCATGGGGTGACTTCTCTTCCACCCCAATGCCTTTTCTTCTTCCTTCTCCTCCACCCCCATTCTAATTCCCATCATCATCATCATCATCATCCAGGAGTCTTCTACATACACACCTCAAAGTAAGTGAACTTTTCTACCATTTTTTTTTAATTTAGGAAATTTTCGGTGAGCTGGAACCAATTACCCAAAAACCCATTGAAACAATGGTTTCGGTTAACGAACGACCTTCTGGAACGGATTGAGTTCGTTAATGGAGGGGTCACTGTACTTTTATTAGTTTGATTAAATTATTAATTTTTGCAAATACCATTACAATGAATTACTTCTTTTACAATGCTCAAATCTTTCATAAAATATATTACTATATTTTGTAAAGTAGATTTTCATTGACAGATACTCCACTGTACAGTACCAGGGAGTAAGAAGAAGAAGGAGAAAAGGAAAATTTGGGGAAACCTGAACAAATGGATTGAAAACCTCAATTAGAGATACTGTATATACTAATGCTGGGGGAGTTAAATACAAGATAGGAGTTGGTGATGGGAAAATTCAAGGTAGACTGGGAGCAAAACTCTCAAATTGTTCCAGTGGGTGTCTTGAGAAATTGAGAAGAAGAAAGCGCTATGTGAATGAGACAAGTCAGCTATCAGAAGAACTAACTGATGGATTTGATTGTGTTGTGAGGTACAAATCTTGAATGTTTATCATGTCACCTCAGTGACTGGGGGATTCAGGTTAAGTTTGAGACTAACGGTGTGAGGTCATTAACAACGGTAATGGTTCCTGCTTAAAGTCTCCACAACTGTTCATCAAGAATTAGTGAGCAAAGATATATTGTGCACACTGAAAATACTAAAGACCATAGTCTGCACAGAAAGATTGGAGGACAAAATGATTTTAAAATGAAGAAATTGTTTTTCAAATACAAAATAATTTTAAGACAGAAGATACTAAAATGTAATGCACACTTAGCAGCAACTGGCTACTCACTGCTACTCTATCTTACCTGTATATCGCTTGAGATTGTGCATAGCTCGAGCCAGCTTGTGGGCTTCACTCCGATCTGCTCCATAGTCACTAAGGATGTTCCGTAATTCATTTTCTCTCTTTTCTAACAGTCCTTCAAGTGTTGAGACTCGCTGGCACATACCCTGTAAAAATATCATATTCAATAAAACTGAAATAAATGGAGTTACCAAAAGTGTATGTGTTTCAATCACTCTTAGAAACCAGATGCTGTATAAAATATATGCCCCTCCTAAGACCCTATGTTAGTAAAAGCTGAAAAATAAAGCAACACGACTCTAATTCCATATTTTAATACAGGTATGTACTGTATACCGGTATCTATCTGCCCCTAAACAGCTTGAGAACAATTTCAGAATCTTCCCCAGGAAACTGTAGAGATGACTTTAGAAGGTGCATACCAACTGTCAGATAAAACAGACATATGTACAGTACAGGGGATATGCTTTCCCTCCAGTATTCAGCAGGGAGATGAAGAAGGAATGTATAATTCAACTTCACAATTAAAGTAAGATTTGTGTAAATCAACATTAAACATTACTGCACAGAAGGACTACTCAGATGCAAATAAAAAAAAATAAAAATTGTCTTTATTAACAAATACCTGTGCACACATTCAAAAAGTGTACCACATAATTATCATTTACAGTGCCCAGTAACTATTAATCTACTCCACTCCAGACTGATCTAACATTACTATCAGTGCTGCTACATTCAATCTGATAACACCAGCTCACTAGCCAACTCTCACTACAAATACATGTTGATGACACTGCACAGTACTGTACTAAGAGTCAACTCATCATTAAGATGTACCGTATATTGTATCTTACAGTGTCATACTTCCAATATTTAACCTGGTACAGTTCTTAAAAAGTATGTCATGGAAAAAAGATACAAATTAAAATAGAGTAAATATCTTTCAACCAAAAAGTCTGGGACCAAGTGACTTCTGTAAAATAAAAAATTATGTAACATGGATGCTACTGGATTATGAACACATTGTCCATGTTAAACATATTGGATAGTAAACCATGGTACTGTACTTGTATCAGTTTAGTTGTATAGAGCAATATTAAAAATTGCTTACATTATTTGTCCACTAAATTCATTATTCTCTAACTCTCTCAATGTTATGGCATACAAATATGCTTTGACTATGTCATCAGTCTCCTACAATCACAACCTACTCTTCAAACCCGTGAAGATAAATAGACTCACCAATCACACCATCGTGCACAGTCACTCAGCCAGCTGCTAGATTGTCAAGTTTTCTTCATTTAATCTCATGTAATAAAGTGGGAAAGTAAAAAAAAAAAAAATTATACAGTAAAGTATACATATTCTATACTGCATCCTTAAATTTCATACTTAGAATGTTTAAATCTCTCACAAAATAGATTACAGTACATAAAGTATACCTGTACCATAAATTAGATTTTCAGTTGCCAGATACCGTACTGTACTGTACAGTAGTCAGGGTTGGAAAAAAATCACGATTTAAAAAAAAAAAAAAAATCGATTTGATTTAAATCAGATTTTTTTATTTAAATCGATTTTTTTTATTTTTTTACTAATTGCATTAAAATAGTATTTTTAAACCATATAAACAGTATTTTTCAACTAAACCTTATTCAGGATAATAAACATAAAATTGGCATTAAGATATTTATGCAGTAGATGTACCAATGGAATTTAACACAATAATATTCTTTTGGTAAAATAAAAGAAAACTGGTAACATATCTTACATTTGAGGGCACAAATCCAAATGTAATCATGAAATTTAACATAAATGCTCTTATAGGATTAGTGTTTCAAAAATTTTCCTACATTTGTAGGATTATAGTGTATTAAGAATTACCGGTAATAACTTCAAGTCAACACAATATTCTCATTCTGTAAACAACAAAAATAGTTCAAAACATTTAAATTAGCTTAGTAGAACATTGAAATGCTTATACATATACTGTGACAAGCTTAGATGCCTTTTCCTATCCTAGGCGATTTCTTACCTTTGAGTGTACAAATCCATATGTGGAAAAAATTCTCTCAACCCCTGCTGATGATGCAACAGCTGTAAATAATTGCCTAGGAACATCCATTACATTTTCTGTCATATCATTGGCAAAATACTGCCACCAAGCAAGGGGTGAGAGAGATTTTACAACACCTTTACCAAAATAGACCTCTTTAAATGGTGCACTTCTTCCATGGAAGGACATTAATCTTGAAAGGAAATGTGGAAGAGACCCGCACACATACTGTTCTGCAATGTCTCGCTGCTCAGGAGTCAGATGTCTGCCCTCATACCTTGGATCTATCACATTAACTCGAAAATGGGCAGGTGTCAATGCTACTTTGATTCTTTTTTTTCAAAATTATCCATATTCTTCTTATCTGTTAAATACTCCTTAATATCAGTTTTCAGTTTTACCCAGATTTCTACAGCATCACTTAATAGGGTATGTTCTCTCTGGACACAGTCCAATGCCACAGCAATAGGCTTAAGTCTCTCTAAATAGTCTTCTGCAGTTCTTTTTATGCCTTATCCTTAACTTTCCTTTCAATTTTCTTATCAATGTCTTCACTATATTCTTTGCACACTTTGACAAGGGTCTCCCAGTTCTTTAAATAAGATTCAATAGAATCTGTCACTGTGTTCCATCGTGTGTCTGATGGCATTACTAGCATTGTTCCTCCTGCTCTTCTATACAAAGATCCTGGGATGTGATGATTTCTGAAGTACTTAATGATTTCAGTAATGTGCTCCTTAATGTTCTTGATTTGCAGGTCTTGTGAAAGCAAATTTAACAGGTGTGCAGAGCAACCATATGTTATAATGGATTTATCTTGTCCGAATTCACTTCTCATTTTTGCCATATTAGCAGCATTATCTGTTACACAACTTCTTACTGTGCATCCAAATTTGTCTTCACACTTTTTTGTAGCACATTCAGCTAATTTCAACAGATATTCAGCTGTGTGTCTTGATTCTGTGTCTATAGAGTCAACAAGATAAATACGGTTGTCCGCTGTTAAAAAGAACATACTACTGTAAGTGATAAAAATAGAATATCTGAATATGTATAGCCTAGTGCCTACAGCCTGTTCACTCTAGCTTTGCAAAAATGTACATCCCCTTGCTCCTTATTGACTGATATATAATGCCGGGAGAAGAGAATACTACAGTTCTTCTGAATTTCAATAGTATTTATTATCTTAGTTAACAATATATTTCATGTAAATATATACATTAATAATGAGACCTTATGATATGATCAAAGTTTCGCAAAACTGGCGAGAACAGACTATAGTACAGTACTTAATTATGTAAATCCAAATAACGTTATTAGCCTGCTGCATTGCATATACTTCTCAATCATGTAGAATAAAAAGAGAAAACAGTTAGGTATTAGTAAAAAAATCATTTTGATTTAAATCATGATTTTTTTACTCTGATTTAAATCGATTTAAATCATTTGATTTAAATAATAACAACCCTGACTGTACTACAGGCAGTCCCCGACTTATGACGGGGTTAGGGACCCAAATCCAGGTCGTAAGTTGAAAATGCGAAAATAATACTACTTAAAAAATCTAAAATGGGTGTCTCCTTTTCTTCTCAGCACCACAAAACTCTCACTTTTAAGCTTGCCAGCCATTGTAAAGGGAATTACAAACGAAAATTTCGTCAGAACACAGGGCAATCACTAACGTTGGGACTTGAAAATACGCAATTTGAAAAAATTTTGGTACAACTTCGGCGGTCGTATGTCAGGGTGGTCATAAGTCGAGGAGTAGCTGTATATAGCTTTGTAAAGATTCCCCCAAATTATCATACCCTTTAATGTAATTCTATGAACTTGTAAACCTTAGCTTATACAAAGAAATATTTTGATGTACAGTACAGTATTTAACAGTTCTCCATTAACTAACCAGATTAATTCTACCAGTTACAATACATATACAGTACTCAAAGAACTCATCCACACATTACATGGTATCTTTACCCTTACATTAAATCCTTTTACCACCAGTACTACATTCTATCCCCATCATTGTCAAATATTATTCATGGATCCTCCAGTATATATCTTCTGTTAAAATGTTATAAGCAAAGTTTAAAAAAAATTCACTATTATACTGTACTGTATACAATATGATCATTTTAAATGCTAAGCTTCCTTTTATTCTTGATTCATTATCCATTAACTCTCTTGAAAAGTTGGTGACTGGTCAAATGGGCCCAAATAATAAACCACCAGGAGGGGCCCATTAGGACTGAGCCTCAAGTTTGGTTATGTTAAAGACTATTAAGACTGAAGCCAATCTGACTTAAAGAGTACAGTTGAGTCTGGATTTACGCGGTTTTTGTTTACGCGTTTGGTCATTTAAGCGGCACCTTGCCAGAATGAAATGTTTTAATTACGCGGTAAATTTCATCATTTACGCGGGTGAAGTATAACCACTGGTCAACAGCCAAAATGGTTCACATAAGAGATCATGATCACACAACTAATTTCATATTGCTGAATTTGAATCTGATATTTGTTTTGTTCTATCAGACCAGGTTTTATAAAAAAATCAATAGGTACAAATATTTAATATTCCATCACGTGTCGTGCAAAAGATGAGATTATCTCATGTGACTGTGCTTTCATGACTAATTTCATATTAATGAATATTAATTGGATGTTTCATTCTACCATCAGACCTACTTTCTTAAAGAATAAAAAAAATAGTAAATATAGTAACATTATCGCGTCATGCAAGATACAATTTTAAACCTATCACAGATAAGCTCATAAAAAATTGTACCAAAAAACATAAGTTCAAATCCTTTATAATGACAAAATATGAAGTTCTAAAAGTGCTTCTGAACTTTACTCTTTCTCTTGTACAGCTTGCTCTCTTCTTGTTGCAGTGTCCAGCAATAGTCGCCCATCATATTAGGACTGAATTGTCCCTGATATCTGCTCTCCATTATGGCGATATCTTGATGAAATATTTCGCCGTGTTCATCACTAACGTCTCCAAGGTTACCTGGGAAAAATTCAATGAGAGTGGAAAAAATGCAATTTCAAGGACATCCTTGCTCCCAATGCATGATAATTCTGAAGCATGGTTATGATTTCTTTGTAGTTGTCAGCACGATAGTTTCCAAGAAAATTCTTTGACACATTGACAAATGATTCCCATGCTTTTTTCTCCAGTGGGTTCAATGTTTTGGTGAATTCGCTATCATTAACTAGTATACGAATTTGTGGTCCATTCAAGACACCTGCTTTCAACTTGGCTTCGGAAACCACACCACCTAGTTTCTGAGATAAGTATAGAGTCCCAGCACCGAATTGATCCATAGCTTTGATGAAATTTTTAGCCAAACCGAGCTTTAGATGCAGTGGAGGCAAAAATATCTTTTCTGGATCTACAAGCGGATTGTGAGCACAGTTAAACCTTCCAGGCGCATCTCTTGGTCTTGTCGGCCAATCCTTTCTCACACAGTGCTCTACATCAGCTCTGCTGTTCCACAAGCACAAAAAGCACATGTGCTTTGTGTAGCCACTCTGAAGGCCCAGTAGTAAACTGATGACTTTGAGATCGCCACATATCTTCCACTGGTGTTTCTCATACTCTATAGCGGCCAACAGAATTTTCATTGTTTCATAGCTCTCAGTCATTTTTGTTGCGTGTGCTATTGGGACAGATGGAAGCCGATTGCCATTGTGTAAAAGAACAGCTTTCAGAGAGTCTTTTCCTGAGTCTATAAACAGCCTCCAATCCTCTGTCTTGTATGTTTCAGACTTGCAGAGTTGTTGCATGAGAGATACTGCATCCTCGCAATAACAAAGGTTGTTTGCCACCTTGAGAAATGCAGACAGCTGTCTATGTCGGTAACGCGCTGCAGTGATATGCACTCCATCTTCTAGCAGATTACGCTGCTTTAGTCTGGATCCCAAAACTTCAGCCTTTTCTTTTGACAAGTTTAGGTCCCTGATGAGATCATGAAGTGCTTCTTAAGTAAATAGTTTAGGCCTGGTATTTTCAGAGTCATCCTGGTAGTCGTTTTCCATTGAGGTAGAGGTAGAATCGGAATCACTCAATTCTTGTTCAGTCGGTGGATTTGGGACTGGAAGTTCAGCACTGTGCGGTACTGGTCGGATTGCAGAAGCAACATTGGGGTACTGTACCTTGCCTCGTGTCTTGATTTTTATTCCCTTAATATTTGTGAGACAGAAGTAGCAGTCACTACTGTGGTCTTTAGGTTCACGCCATATCATCGGTACAGCAAACGGCATTCCTGAACTTCGTTTACCACACATCCACTCGCTCAGGTGGTTAACACAAGACTTACAGGCTACATGAGGTGCCCATTTCTTGTCTTGGTCACCCAAATGACATTTGAAGTAACTTTTGTAGTTCAGTCGAACAGCTTTTGTGATTGGTTTCTTGAGGCTACTAGGAGTGAAGGCACCACATATGTAGCAAAAACTGTCAGCACCGTTCACACACTTGCAACATTCCATGTTTTGTTAATTTCAGAGTAATTACAAATCATGCAGGTGTAGATATGCAATATCATGAATCAGCAAACTGAAACAAACAAAAAAGCACAAATCAGGACAAAATAATTGCATAAGTGGAGCCAATGAGCATATAAATTACTGTATGAATAGCATGGTACACTAAATATATAGATATGCTGGTTCTGGAAAACTGAGCCTGATACAGCTATACGAATGTCATAATTGAGTTCAGCACATGCAATTACACTAGAATCAGACTGTTTTGATCCAGAACCATGAGAATTTTTTTTTTATGTTGACCAGTGAATTTGTTTATTTACTGAAGATATATATGTTTTTAGCTCATAAAATATATAATTTACAATGCTGGAATCCTTACAAGATGGTGATCATTTTAAATAGAATCATCTTAAATTTTCCACTAGACATACAAATTTTAGATGTAATTTAAGAAGATCATGAAAATTAGCAAAAATTTTATCTTTTGTGCAAAATATATGACATTTCCATTAAAAATATTCCCTGTCCTGCAAGGAATCCAGCAATGTTAATTATATTATCCTAACTTTAGCCTGAGGTATTATTTATTACTAAAAATGTAAATACTATACTGTTTTTCCCCAAACCATTTCTCTGGTAGGGAAGGAAGGTGGGGGGTAGGGAGGGAGGGACCCAGCGAGTGTGGGAAGAGGGGGGGAGCGGGAGGTGGGGTATTTTGATTGACAGATAGTGTCTGGGTGAAGCATAATTTGTTTATTTACTGAAGATATTTGTTTTTAGTTCATAAAATTCATACAAATTACCCGGCCAGAATATAATTTACATTGCTGGAATTCTTACAAGATGGTGATCATTTTAAATAAAAACATCTTAAAATTTGCATTAGACATACAAATTTTAAATGTAATTTTATCTTTTGTGCAAAATATATGACGTTTACATTCAAAATATTCCCTGTCCTGCAAGGAATCCAGCAATGTTAATTATATTATCCTAACTTTAGTCTGAGGTATTATTTAGGTATTATTTATTATTATACCTTAAAATCTAGTGTTTTCACCCAAACATTTCTCAGAGAGAGGAGCCAGTGAGTGTGGGAAGAGGGGGGGAGGAGTTGAGTCCATTATTTGAATGGACATTAACCGGGCGACTGTATTTCTCTTAAATATTAATTGTGTGTGCATACCATCATAAAATTAAGATGTTATTTTTGCTACAACGTAGGTATTGTGTCGGAAAAAGTGGAGTTTGGGGGTCGGCCCAGTCTCTATTTCAATTAATCCCATATGTTCTGTTATTTCATTTACGCGTTTCTCATTTTACGCGGACCTCCACGGGTTCAATTGACCGCGTAAATGCACACTCAACCATCATAGAGCTAACACTATTTAACCATTTTATTACCCTACCTTTGTTCTACCTTATTATATGATCTACTTATCCCTAAGAGTCATGGAACAGCTTTGCTTTTCTCTAACTTTATCAGAGATAAACAAAAAATCTGAAAAATCCTATGTAATATATACAGTACAAGTCCAAAAATCCGGATGCCAGAAATCCGGACCACCCGAGAATCCGGACTTTTCGAAAACTCAATTTTTTTTTTAGCTGGCTTTTGTGTGTATGTGCGCATGCATGAGCACCACAGGTGCACAGCGACAACAAGTGACCACGCGGTCACCACTTTAAAATGAGCAATCAAACTGTGACAACGTATGTAATTTTGAGTCCTACTCTTTCCATTTACAGAGCCCATAATAATGGCTCCTAAAGTAGATAAATTTCGTTGTGTGAAGAGAAAGAACACGTTGAAATTGAGTGACAAACTTTAAATAATTAATATAAAACGTGGTGTGAGCAATACTGTTCTAATGGAAACATACAACATTGGAAAGTCTACAATTTATGATATAAAAAAGGCAAAGAATAAAATTCTAGAATTCACAACTTTTTCTTTAAAACTGCTCGTTTTGATAAATGAAGCATGCTATATTTGCTAATGAATAAACTATCAAAATGTATCTGTTCGTCTCTTCTTTATTCCAGACAGACCCAATCCCCAAGCAGTCTGGATTTTTGGACTTCTACTGTACAGTAGTAACTTACATTAACTGAATCCTTGCAGAGTCCAACAACTTGGAGCCATTGCTTGAGGGAGGGGTAAAGCTGTAGCTCCAGGGGTAATGGTACACCTGTAGGTAAGTGACGCTTGGTCACCAGCTGGAGACTAAACAGCTTCACCAACTTTCCCTGTTTTAAAAGAAAAGTAAAATATTAACATTAGGTACAGTATGTAAATAAGTACTGTAGTCCCCATATAAATAAAGGACATTTAGAGGTTTCATACACCTAGGAGAAAATAGGGCTCTACAAGTACTGTTGGTATATGAAGGAAAATTATTCTTTCTTATGATATGCAACAATACTAAAAAACAAAAAAGCAAAATGAAAAATTATTAATCAGCAATCAAATGAGTTCTTCTACATTCATCAGGATCATATAAATAAATTTGCTAAATAACTGTCCGGCACTGTACAAAAGGAGTTCATATACAGTACAGTACACCGGTACTGTGCAGTATATACATCAAAATACTGTACTAAAGCAATACAACCACGAAAACTGCGTAAGAATCAATTTTACTCTCCTTTTTACCATTCGAAATGACTGATGTGATTAGCTATTTACGAGCCATGACTTATCTACAAGAGTATGAACTCACCCCCCCCAAAAAAGTTAAAAGAAGATACAGTACCAATAGATATGACGTATAAACTACAGTAATAAAAAAAAATTATTCTTGCAAACTTTTTCCCATTACTCTGCAAGACAGCAAGAGTCAAGAGTCAAAATCAAACCTTCCATGCATTTGCCTTCATCAATTCACTCTACGTGCAGTGACATCCACACAAACCACTCTGAGCCATGCTCTTTGATCATTCATATGCTCTGATGCTTCCTATAGATGTCCATCCCTCAAATGTCACACACCATCTTTCCATCTCCTTGACCTTTCCCTCTCCCTCCTTCCATCCATCTCTCATTCAAACACTCTTTTCACTGTGGGTAATCTTTTACTTCCCATCTAAACTTAATAAATTCTTGCCAGCTCTCTCTCTCTCTTATGCTTCTTTCATTTCCTGATCATCATGTAATACTGTACAGTATTTGTATATAGTATTACTCATCCAACACATTACTGTACTCTCATTTACATCAATTCCTCTTGCATCCAAGTCTACACTTCAGTTCCATGCAGTATGTCAGCTCAACCATTCCTCTGACTTAGTTCTCTCTCTCTACACATACTTTTCACTTCCTCTTACATGTTATCATAACTTTACTTTTGTTTACATTCCCTTTTCAACTTCCCATGCACATTCTTCCAAATTAACTCACCAACATTTGTAACATTTCCCCTGAATCACCCACTAGTGCAGTGTTATCAGCAAATAGCAACAGACTCACTTCCTAGTTGATTTCTTCATCCCTATCAAACATTTCTTTTGATTTCAACTATCTTATTAGCTACCCCATTCTTGTAAATACCGAACAGCCATGATGATACTGCACAACCCTACATTAATAGAGAACCCATAAAACTTGGCTTCCTATACCAAACATTCCCTAATGTAGGGTCACAGCTATGAGAGAACTTAGAGATTGTCAAATATAGTTAGAATTGCCATTCCTATTCTCTGATGTGCAAATAAAAAAAATTTACAACCAGTGTTTTAATAGTCATATACAGTACGACTAAATGATATTTAAGGTGATTTTCCTTCCAAGAAATAGGAGAGAATTATTTAAATGCAAAGTTCTGATTTAGATTAAATAATTATTTTACTTATTAGTGTATCAGTAGTTCTTCCAATTCTGGACAAATAGAAAACTTCAAGATGAAAACAGTAATGAATGGCCAGTGTTAGCCAGGATGAAGTATTGGCCACAGGTTTCACTCCCATGACCAAGTTCCCAGTGGAACCTGACCTACATGCACACACCACCACCCATCACCCACACTCACCTTTACAGCTTTCTTTATTCACCTGTAACATGCATTACTGTTTCCCTTATAAAAGAGTTTAAAGTTTATGATTAATGACACAGGTTGACAATCCCTTTTCCGAAATCCCTGGGGCCAGAGGCATTTCGGAATTTTTCGGTTTTCAGAATGGTTAGGTTTTTTTTCTTTTTTAATGTGTATTAGCCCACCTGGGCACAAGTCACTGACCCACATTGGGGCCTGGGGGGCGAAAATATAATAATAATAATAATAATAATAATAATAATAATAATAATAATAATAATAATAATAATAATAATAATAATAATAATAATAATAATTATAATAATAATAATTCATAGGTATAGGTCATGTTTCTCACTTATCTTTTTTCATTCTTGTATTTTATTATTATTATTATTTTTATAATAGTATTATTGTTATTATTATTATTATAAATTTTATTATTATATTTTAATATTATTATTGTTATCATGATTATTTTATTTTGGTGTATTTTTTTAATTAAAAATCTTACTTACTATGAATAATTATTATTATTATAATTAGTATTTGTGAGAGGTTGGAGTCATAGACCACGTTCTTTATAGACTTTATTCTAACAGCGTCAGCTGGAGACTGGCAACCGGGCGCTGCCAAAGACAAACCCCCATCTCAACATGGGAAAACATATCGTACGATGGTACAATCTTACATCTCCCCCCCAAGTTAAAAGGAAATGACAATGCACATTTGAACTAACAAAAGGAAAACAATGCATTCATAAAAACAACAATAATGCAGGAAAAACGAGTCAAACAAAGGAAAAAAACAAAAAAAAAAAAAAACCTCTAAACTGATTTTACATCACATACACTACACCACGTAGTCCGTCAACCAGCCCGGAGGCCTACGGCCTCTCCTGGGCCTGGCCGCGCTCGACTGGGGAGGGGCCGTGGGTGCGGAGGAGGGCGCGGGTATGGAGGGCACAGCAGAAGGGGGGCCAGGAGGCACAGCTTGGTGCACCACCGGAGTAGTAGGCACAGGTGTGGAGCCGTTTCGCAGGTGGCGTCTGTTGCGGATGGACACCCTGCCACTGCCACCCAACCTGACGGCATACTGCCTGTGAGGGCGGGCTTCCACCACTATGCCTGTCCTGTCCCAGAGCTTGGTAGCTGCGTCCTGCACACGCACCTGCGTGCCCACGACTAGGGGAGCCAGCTGGCGGGATACCTCCCTCCGCGACAGGACCCCATCCTGTGTTTCGGCCAAGCGCACCTCCCTCATACGAAGTGCCCGCCGCCAGTGCTGGTCCACCTTATAGTGCTGTCTGGCCACGGGAACGCCGTCACGGAGCTGGCGGCCGGTGGCAAGTTGGGCGGGCGACTTGTTCACCCCCCGCAGAGGCGTGTTCAGGTACTGGAGGAGGGCCTGGGATGTCCTATCGCAGTCCAGACTACCCCCGGGCCCAGTGTTATCCCTGAGGAGCCTCTTGGCAGCCTTGATCCCAGCCTCTGCCCTGCCGTTGGACTGGGGGAAGTGGGCCGACGAGAGGCGCACCTCGACCCCCATGACTTGAGGAAATCTGTCATCTCAAGGCTGGCAAGGTTGGTACCTCCATCTGTGGAGATCTGCTCAGGTACCCCCCACCTCGTGAAGTAGGCCCGCAGACTGGCGATGATTTTTCCAGAGGTGGCCTCGTTGGGGAAGTGGGCGATCTCCAGCCAACCTGTCAGTCGGTCAGCATATGCTAGGTACGTGCGGCCCTGCAGGTGGAACAAATCGGCCACCACTTGTTGAAAGGGATAGTCTGGCGCTGGGGTCAGAACCAACGACTCCGGAGGCTGGGAAGGGGCGTGGGTCTCGCAAGCAGCACACCGGGACCGATGATACTGCAGGTCACCCTCCATGCCAGGCCAATAGACAGACTGCCGGGCCCGCCTGAGCATTGAGTCGAGGCCCTGGTGCCCCACATGCAGGTTAACGGCGACCCGGTGGCGGAGGGAGTCGGGGATGACAAGGCGCACGCAGCCCTGGTCAAAGGTGTAGGTGACCAAACCCCTGACCACAGCCAACCTGTCCCTCACCGAGAAGTACGGGCGCAGACAGGCCACCTCCTGTGACTTGTGGGGGTGCCAGTCGCCCGCCAGCACCCTCGACACTAGAATCTGGTACACTGGGTCGTCCGCCGCCGCTTTGCATACTGTGTCTTCGTCCATAGTGATGCACCCATCCTGATCCAGTGCTGCGATTGTGACTGCACACACTGCAGCGCACAGGTCCTCCTCTTGGTCCATGTCCTCCGCATCAGGCGCCGCCCTGAGGGAGGGGAAGCGGGATAGGGCGTCAGCTGCACAGTTCCGCTTCCCTGGCAAGTATTTGACCGTGAATCGGTACTGCAGGGTCTTCTCCTTGAGCCTGAACAGGCGCGGATTCGCCACATCCGTGAAGGCTCTGTCCCCTAGCAAGCCAACTAAGGGGCGGTGGTCCGTCACCAGAATGAGGTTCGGGCAGCCAAGGAGGAACAGCCTGGCCTTGCGCAGGCACCACACCACAGCCAGGGCCTCCCCTTCTACTGCAGCATAACCGGCCTCGGCCATGCTCAGATGTCGGCTACCACACAGAGCCAACCGCCACCCTCCTCTGCAGCAGAAGGGCGTCTCTGGAGAGGCACAGGCACAGTATTGTTGCAGGACGACGACCTTCATTGCTGGTACAAATTTGCATTTTTTTTTTAATTAACAATTTCATTTGTATCAGAAACTGCTAATTTGCACCAAAATGGCAATCAAGTTGAAGTAAACCACACCATAAAAAACACACACAAAAACTAATCTAACCTCACTTAACCTAACCTACCTGCTACCGTGCTGGAAGATACATCTGGGCGATCTGGTATGCTTATGGTTACTGACAAAAGAATTTCTGTCTTTTCTTAAAATAAACAATTTCCACACATAGGACACAGTCTTGATGTTGGTTGGATTCCGTGATCCTGTAAGATTTGGATTGCTTCACTTTTGTTCTGATAAACTCGCTGAATAATAGCTAGATAAGGGAGAGAACACTTTTTGCACGCCATCACGAGCCTTCAAAATGATTGGCCAACCATGTCACATGACACGATACTTGAAGATCATTGGTTGTCATGTTGCGAAGAGGAGGGGGGGAGGAGAGAAGTGACTGGGGCAACATGGCGGATACAGAAATTTATGCCTAGAAATTTACGAGATGCTCCGTTAATACTGATTTGCACAATAAATGATATGAAGTCGTATGTTTAGGTTTTTTATAGTCTTTGTGTCTGTAATATTAAAAATTGGAAACCTGCAGACAGCCAATCGACGAATATTAACCTAATAATCATGTACAGCAAAACTTAGACTGTGTTTACAGTATTCTACCTCCATGCAGTTCTTTGTCACCTATCAACACATCACATCAAATTGTAAATAAAAGTACACTATACAATTTCAGCTGAACCTTCACTAAAACTGTCCAATACAGCCAAAAAATAAAATTTAATTTTGTACAAACCAGTACAGCAGTAGACATGTATTGGTAGGCAATCAAAATTAATGACCATAAACCACTTGCTGCTGTACCCGACATTGTCAAACCTAAACATACCAGGACACAAATACAAATATAAGACTGTTTCTGTGGAGTAGGGAGGGATGGTGTAGGTGGTGACTGTAGGAGCCTAAACCTGGCAGCAGGATCCGGTCCCACTAATTACCCAAATGTACCCAAATGTAGCCGCAATGAAGTCAAATAATGGTCCTACATGAATAAATCAGACTGCCAACCACTTCTCGACTAGTATTTGGTGTCACAAAGTCACAAAAAATTGGAAAACTTAATTTAATCTGAGTTAATAGATCGAGTGCATGTACCTAACCTAACCTAACACAACTCGGTTTAAATTAAGTTTTCCAATTTTTTGTGACTTTGTGACACCAAATACTAGTTGAGAAGTGGTTGGCAGTCCGATTTATTCATGTAGGACCATCATTTGACTTCATTGCGGCTACATTTGGGTAATTAGTGGGACCGTGAGAGGGCAGCTCACCTCTAGCGTGCGGATCTCCTGCTGGGTGAGCTGGGCGCTGGTGGCACACTGGGACCTCAGTCGCTCCAGGTGCTCTGCCTGCGAGGCGATGAACTGGTGGTGGGTTTCACATGTTTCCAACGCCCGCTGTATAACCTCGTCCACATCGCCGCCCCCGCCCACCTGCTGCTGCTGGTGGCCTTCTCGCTCACCATGAAATGCACCCACCACCAGCCTCCCACCGCCGCTGCCCCACGACATGGTCTAGCTTACTATCTGTCTATAGACACTGTACACAAGACCAGGCGCCGTAACCCGCGCGTTCCCTTCATGCTTGGTCGTCGCTTGCCTGCGCTGAGCCACAAGCTTACATGAAACACATAAGGGAGCGCCACACACTGGCCGCCATCATGGGTCACCCTCACTTGCTCCCCTGCGTTCTACAACTTACGGCTTTAACCATCACACTCACCCCAAGGACATATTAAATACAATAATGTAACTAATTTAAGACAGCGATCATAAATTCACATTAAAAAAGTTATTTTATAAGCTTAATATATATTTATTTAAGGCTAGAATGCACATTGCAAAAAAATAATCCATGTTATAATAACTTTGTCTCCAAATAGTCTTTGTATCCCAAAAAATGTACCTAAATAAATTCATAATTATATTATTGATAAAAAAGGTTGCTAAAACAAAATAAATTTTGTGATATTTATGTTCCAATGTGAGTCTTTAAAATAACGGTGTGCTGTACCTGACTCAAGGTTCCAAGTGTCTATTGCTCATGTTCTTCAATAATATTGCCATTTAATTTTTATGTCACCTTTAAGGATTCATTATGCCTCTTTCAATAACTATGTGCCGTTCAATCTGCTCTTCTTTATTTTTGAAGATAAATATACCAGGTATTACTCAGATGATCTTCTGGAAGAGGCTCACGCCTGTGACTCAGCTCAGTAGCCTCTTCTCTACTCGGACGGTGGCTGTGTGTGGCGGATAATTATATACTTGTTGATTTTTCCAGTATTTATCTAATTTTGCTTCAAACTTTTCCGCCATCTCCACATTCACTACTCACTCAGGTAACCCATTCCAGTTGTTGACAACCCTACTCGTGAACGAGTGTCTTCTGAGATTTAGCCTCGTTCTGGTTTTGTAGATCTTCTTTGAGTTCCCCCGGGTAGTGTCAGCCTCCCTCATCTGGAACATTCCTGCTGTACATGCCTGGTCATATATGCCACACACTATCTTGTATGTTTCCACTTGGTCCCCACGAGATCTTCTGTACACCAGTGTCGGTAACTGTAATTTCCTTAGTATTTCCTCATAAGATAAATCCTTGATCTGTGGTACTAAATTGGTAGCCCTCCTCTGTACATTCTCTACTGCTTCAATATCCTTAATGAGATATGGGCTCCAAATTTGATTAGCATACTCAAGGTGTGGCCTAACCAGAGCAGTGTACAGAGCCTTGAATATAGGTGCATCCAGATGAACAAAAGTTCTTCTAATAATGCCCACTATTTTATTAGCCTTGTTGATTTTCTCAGCTAGATGGTCAGAAAACGTCAGCTTATCATCGATGACTACCCCTACATCCTTCTCTACAGTGGTCTTCTTGATTGTGGTGTACATATGATATCCATGGTCAGCAACTTTTGTTCTTCCTATCCTCATGTATTTACTTTTTTCTGGGTGACAAGTCATCGTTACAAACTAACATGGGCAAAAGTTATCAGTGTTGGGATATTATTTAACTTGCTTTTATTGGTTTCCCTGTTTACATCTCCTAGACTAAGTACTTTACATTTGTCCACATTGAATTTCATCTGCCATTTTTCAGACCATTCAAAATATTGGTTTAGATCTTCCAGTAGTTTTGCGGAGTCCTCGTCAGATTTAATTACACGCCCTATTTAGTACCATCAGAAAATTTACTTATGTTGCTGTCTACGCCCGTATCTATGTCGTTTATGTATATAATAAATAATAATGGTCCAAGTATTGAGCCTTGGTGTACTCCACTAGTGACGTTATTCCAATCGGATTTAGTGCCGTTAATACTCACTCGCTGTTTCCTGTCCTGGAACAGCGCACTTATCCATTTTAGAATATCTCCTCCAATGCCATGAGCCTCCACTTTTCTTATTAGTCTTTCGTGGGGGATTCTATCAAAGGTTTTACTAAAGTCAAGATATACCACATCATAGTCGTGCCCCTCTTCCACTGATTCGAAAACAGCTGAAAAGAATGTTAATAGATTAGTTAGACATGAATGCCCGCTTTTAAAGACGTGTTTGGAATCATTGATCAACTTGTGCTTCTCCAGGTGATTTCGAATAGAGTTTGAAATTTGCTTCCATTAATTTGCCTACAATTGATGTGAAGATGATTGGACGGTAGTTAGAGGATAGTTTTCTATCACCCTTCTTGAAAATCGGTATTACACTTGCTATCCTCCAGGATTCTGGTACTACAGCCGTTTTTAAGGACATGTTAAACAACTTTGCTAAGGGCACACTAAGATCTTCCTTACATTCCTTTAATACTCTGGCAAATATCTCATCAGGACCTGGTGACTTATTAGGCTTTAATTTGTCTATGTGTTTACTAACATCATTACTAGTCACTACTATCTCGCTTAGTCTATTTTCTTCACTATCTCTGTATATAGTCGGTGCCTCTGGTCTCATGTTTAAATTTTTGGTGGTGAAAACTGTTGAAAAATATTTATTCAGATTATTGCTCATTTCTCCGTCATTATCAGTTAGCTCGCCGGTATCTGATTGTATTGGTCCAATCCTTTCTCGTGTTTTAGTTTGATACATTTGAAAGAATCCCTTGGGGTTTGACTTCGCCTCCCTTGCTACCTTCAGTTCATTATTCCTCTTCGTTTTCTTATCTCGGTCTTAACCCTACTGGCCAATGCCTTAAAACAATCTCGGAGGTAAACTTCACCACGATTTATTCTTCTATCTATAGCCTTCCTTTGTCCAATAATATTCTTTAAATAATTATTTACCGGTATCCATTTAGGGTCATTGTTGTCTGATCTGAGTTTTTTGTATGGTATGTTCTGCCTTTGTGCATTAAGTAACTCATTGTTTAAATTGTTGTGGAACTCGTCAACCTCAGATCTCGTGATCAGGTCATCCTTAACCATCTTTTTGCGAGGATATCATTGTCAGGTCCCCAGGAAAAGTGAGGTCGCCCTCTGTGGGTACATTGTGTGAGGTCACCTCACTCGAGGCCATGTAATCCATCCCCAAATGTGATACCCCTTCTCTCATTTGCCTTTTCAACCTACCAAAGTTTGGCCTTCTGAAATCTGGGACTTTAATGGAATTTTCCTTGCGACTGCCATTAAATTTTAATTGAAATCTTAATTCTTTGTGATCTCTGTTGGTAAGATTGTTCCCTACCTCGACATTACTAATGAGGTTTTCTCTGTTTGACAGAACTAAATCAAGTATATTATTACCCCAGGTGGGTTCGGTTATATGTTAACTTAGGAAACAGTTCTGAACTGTTTCAAGAAAATCATCTGATTCTTAGTTACCTGTAAGGTCCATCCAATCTATTTGGCTAAAGTTAAAGTCGCCTACTATACAGACATTTAGAGGGGAAGTGATCAATGATAGTGAGAAAATAAGCAAAGCATTAAACAGCTACTTCTTATCAGTTTTCACAGAAGAAATTCACGAGGAAATTCCAGAGGTGGAACTGATATTTAGGGGAAATGAAGAATAGAAATTAAAGAATATCACTATCAGAAAAGAGGATGATCTTAAGAAGATAAATAAATTAAAGAAGACTAAATCCCCAGGGCCGTATGAAATTTTCCCTCAAGTTTTGAAAGAGTGCAAAGAACAGATTAGCGGACCCCTCGTAAATTTATTTACAAAATCATTAGACACGGGAATTGTGCCAGACTTGTGGAAACAGGCAAATGTAGTACCCTTATTCAAAAAGGGAGACAGAGCATCAGCGTCAAATTACCGGCAGATAAGTTTGACATCTTTAGTGGGGATATTTCTTGAATCAATTATAGCAAATAGCATCCGATCACATTTAGAGAAAAGCAAATTAATCTACGACTCTCAACATGGGTTTACAAAGGGAAAATCTTGTCTAACAAATCTGCTGACGTTTTTTAGGAAAGTCTTCGAGGTAATAGATAATGACGAAAAATACGATGTTATTTACTTAGACTTTAGCAAAGCGTTTGACAGAGTACCGCATCAGAGGCTTCTGAGAAAAGTTAAGGCTCATGGTATCGAGGGGAAAGTTTTAAATTGGATAAAATCATTGCTCAACGATAAAATGCAGAGGGTCAGCGTAGATGGTCTTAAATCTGAGTGGGGCTGTGTAACCAGTGGGGTTCCCCAGGGGTCAGTACTGGGCCCACTCTTGTTCATAATCTACATAAGTGATCTAGATACTGGGATCAGCAGTGACATAAGCAAGTTTGCGGATGACACCAAAATAGGGCGGCAGATTAATTCAGGGAAGGATGCAAATGCACTACAGGAGGATTTAAATACACTGCAGGAGTGGTCAGAAAAATGGCAAACGAAATTCAGCACCAACAAGTGCAGTGTACTTAATATTGGAAGAACAAATACTGTCAATGTATACAGCCTTAACAACATCAACCTAGAAAAGTCGACTTGTGAAAGAGACTTAGGGGTACTTGTATGCCCGGACCTATGGCCTAGAAAACAGTGTGTTAATGTTCGAAATAAGGCAAACAGAGTATTAGGTTTTATGTCTAGAAGTGTAAGTAATAAGAGTGCAGAGGTCTTATTGCAACTATATCTGGCCGCACCTCGATTATGCGGTTCAGTTCTGGTGCCCTTATTGTAGAATGGATATCAATTCACTGGAGTCGGTGCTGCGAAGAATGACGAAAATGATTCCGGGGCTTAGAAACCTTCCATATCAAGATAGGTTAAAGAAACTAAACTTGTATTCCCTAGAAAAACGAAGAGTGTGGGGAGATATTATAGAAGTACTGTACAGGTATTTAAGTGGGTGAAAGGAGTTAATAAAGGAGATATAGATAAAGTTCTTATAATATCCGAGCAGGATAGGACTCGGAGCAACGGATTTAAGTTGGATAAGTTTAGGTTTAGGAGGGAGGTAGGAAGGAACTGGTTCACAAATAGGGTGGTGGACGAGTGGAACAAGCTTAGCAACTTTGTAGTAAGTGCTGGAATGCTGGAAAGTTTTAAAAGGAGGCTAGATAGATTCAGGGATGATAGAGAGTGGTAGTAACTCTCGGCAGGAGCTGCCCTGCACAGGCCAACCGGCCTATTGCAGACTCCTTATTTTCTTATGTTCTTATTGCTATGCCTGGAAACCCTGCACATTTCATCCTAAATAAGTCGCTCATTAACTCTTATCAAGATTAGGAGGTCTATATACAGTATTAGTTCTGCGATTAATTTTTCCCTATCATCGATTAATTCTATCCAAATTGTTTCTGTATTCCTCTCAGTTTTTATTTCCTTATTTATTTCACACTTCAGATTATCCCTGACATAGACTGCTACTCCGCCTCCTTTCCTAATCTGCCTATCAGTATGGAATAATTTGTAGCCTGCAATTTGGTATTCGGCAGGTAACTCTCTTGAGTGAGTTTATCCATGTTTCAGTGAATGCTATTTTATCAATTTTTTCGGTACATACCAAGGCCCTGATTTCATCCATTTTGTTTCTCATACTCCTACTGTTTGCGTAGTAGACATTTAAGTTGGTCGTGTTCTGAGTCCTCTCTTTGACTCGTTTAGGTTTTAACTCCCTGCCTTATTTAGTTTTGTCATCATTCCAATCACTATTTTCCTGTAACCTTTCACTTTGTTTACCCACTGCAGTCTCCTCCACCTCCTTGCCCATATGTTCCCCTAGCAGTTTAAAGACTTCGACATCTTTTGATCTGCCCTCTCGAGAGAGCCAGCCAGGGTTGCCACCCCATCCCTAGCATAAAGGTCTCTTCTGCCGTAAAAGTTGTCCCAGTTGTCAACGAATGGGACTGATATTGACTTACAATACCTGTCAAGACGGCTGTTGACACCAACTGCCCTTTACAACCATACATTGCCAACTCTCCTTCTAGGCAAGACACCACATATGATAGGGATCCCTCACTTCAACTTAATACGTTCTATAGCTGTCTTGAACTTATCAAGAAGCTCCTCATTCCTACACCAGCCAATATCATTGCCTCCTGCACTGAGGCAGATAATGGGTTTGTTTCCATTACCAGACAAGATGTTGTCCTTCCTGTCAACTATATCCCCCACCCCAGCTCCTGGCAAACAAACCCTCATCCTATTTTTATTTTTACCACAAAAAGCTCTATCCAGGTACCGTACCTGGGAATTGCCAACAATTAAGGTTTTCGTACCTTCCTTGTCAGCCTTGTTCCTGACTATGGTAACATCCAATTCGTCTATCAAAGGACTAAAGGAGTTTTTACACTTAGATGTTGTCGTTTCCTTGGTGTCTTTTCTCATCACCATTTTGGTCGTTCCTCTCCTCACAACCTTCCATTTGCTTGAGTTTTCGTCAGACACGGGCTTTCCTTGTATCGTGTCTTCTTCCTTCATCCTTGCTATCACTTCCTTTAATTTCAAGTTTTTTTCTTTGACCTTCACTAACTCTGCCAGTAGCTCGGCCCTCAGAAGGGCACAGCCCTGTTCACAAGTAGCACTAGCCATTGCCAACAATTTATCCCCAGGAGCTAAGTCTGCCATGACCTTTCCCCAAGCGAGGTCAAAACACAAAGCTGAGAATTAACAAAACAATAATACGTCCAGTTCTTACTTACATTTATTAATCATGGGATACATTTCTGCAAATTTGTGAGTCTCATTTCTGATGTCATCATTATCCATTTGGCTGCATTCTGTCACTACTCTGAACTGATTGTGTACATTTTTATATGCAACCATTCTAGCCTGCAGCCCACATATAGACTCTGGCGAAGTGTTGTCATCAAAATGCCACTTTCATTGTCTAATTGGGGTTACTTTGTATTCTGCAGTACTACATAAAGTCTGTGCTTCCATCCCCAAGAAATCAAAGCTTGAGTTGGGTACAAGTTAACTTTTTTGAGTACGATTTATCTTGGGTATGAGTTGTCTTGGGTGCGAGGTGACCCTAACTCAATAATCAGTAGGTATATCGAGTGTACTTACCTGGTGCTGGCGGATGGCTGCCACAAAGGGTCACAGCTCGAGCCTTGAGGTGAAGGAAGCCAGAAGTCCAGAAAACTGTGAGGGCAAACTTTTTCGGAGTGAGAGTTGTGAACGCTTGGAACAATCTGCTAGAAAACTAGCGAAAAAATATATTTTTCATGTGAAAAAAGGTGATGGGTGGTTAACGAAAAATGACAGTAATTTAGAAGAAAAAGTTGGTAGTTTATCAAAATACATCTATGATATTTTGATCAAATTTCCATTAGAATTTACAAATACCTGAAGTGAACATTTAATCATGACCCAATATTCTCGTTAATATAGTCCTAATTCCTAAGTAGCTACCCTTTCCTTATTAAGATTAGTACAGTACAGACAGCTGGCCTCTCACTATGCAGTACAGTATTCATACATATTAAGAAGATAAATTGGGAGATATTTATAATTCACATGCTGCACCCCCAAAAGTTCTGGTAGAGACAACATGGACTGAGGAATTGTTTGTGGTTTTAGGGATCTTAACCAAAATCTTTTAATGTATAGAATCCAAATGGCAGGGAACAATGAAAAATGGCTGCACATACAATACTTAGGCACTGGCAAGAAGGCCAATCTTGTTGGTCTTATTAGTAATTGACAAAACTGTTACTGAACTCTGAATTTTGTTGGACTGAACCATAGAGTATTGCTATACAGGTAGTTACAGTATAGTGATTATTTTTGTTAATTTGTCAAAGGGATGGTGGTGGCATCCTACTGGTCATTTTCTAAGTACTGTACAGTTCTGTAAATTCAGTCATATGCAGTATAGTTATTCTTCAAATCATAAAGCACGTAAATGCCATTAATTTATGCCACCATTTTTTCTTTTCTAAAATATTTACAGAAGCTTCAAGATTTTGTATGTGTACAGTATACTGTATGTGCTATTGTTGTTTTTGTTTTGTTTTTCAGCTCGGAGAATTTTTACCATGACAACCATCAAAGAAGAAAGCTCCAATAAGGCTTTTGGTGGATGGCAGAAAGTCTACTCTCATGATAGGTTTGTCCGAATTCTTTTTCACTGCCATAGCAAATGCTTGGTGTGGTGAGTAAAGTTGTGTAGGTGTTTTATTTTGTTTGAGTGATATTTTATAGCATAGTGGATAACTGTCAACAAAATCTGATGCAGTACTCAGGTCCGTCATCAGGGAAATCAGTTAGGTTATAATACGTTAGGATTGTTTTGGTATTTAAATACGGATGCTCCTCGACTTATGACAGGGTTTGGGACCCAAATCCAGGTCGTAAGTCGAAAATGCTTAAATAATACATAGAAAATCTAAAATGGGTGACTTTTTCTTCTCAGCACCACAAAACTCTCACTTTTAAGCATGCCAGCCATTTTAAAGGGAATTACAAACGAAAATTTTATCAGTACACAGCGCGATCACTAACGTCGGGACTCGGAAATACGTAATTTGAAAAAAAATTGGTACGACTGGGGCGGTCGTATGTCCGGGTGGTCGTAAGTCGAGTAGGTTGTAAGTCAAGGAGTAGCTGTATACATAGATGACCGAAATTAAAATTTTACCTAATAAAGATGCAGTGTACTTATATTTATTTTCACAGACTATATATTTATTTTCTAGTTTATAAGTCAAAGAAACTTGTGTCACTTATTTCTGTAGGCCTCACCATTTCCTCTAATACTGTGTGTCATGGAAGCCACACATCCACAACATTGCTAAAGCTGCATGCCGAAAGCTGGGAATACTGTAGAGATGCCGTAGCTACTTCATTTCTGAGCAGTTGCTTCAAGTTTATAAGGGATTCATTTATCCTAACTTGGAGTACTGCTCTCATATCTGGGGTGGCTCTTCTTCTGTCCAACTGTGCGATAGGGTGGAATGAAGGGAATTTCATCTTATTGACTCTCCACCTTTAGTTGATAATCTTTCTTCCCTTTCTCTTCTCTGCAATGTTGCTTCACTCCTCTCTTTTACAGGTACTTTAACGGGCAATGTTCAGTGTACCGCCAGCAAGGCAATGGGCTCGTAATGCTCATCTTGCCGCGGTGCCCACCGTTTCTCTGTGGCTGGCGGTCACACTAGAATAAACCGTTATAGTACCTCCTTCTTTCCTCACACAGCCAGACTGTGGAATGCTCTGCTTTCTTCTGTGTTCCCATACTCATACTATGTCTCACTTTAAAAAGATGGTTTTCCAGCATCTTTGTGGCTTAGATTAACATAATCTTTTTCTTTTATATTTTTAATTTCTTTTAACTCTTATTTTTTCGTCCCCTAGGCCCCGTTTTGGGTCGATGACCTGTGCCCAGGTGGGCTATTCCCCATATAAAAAAATTGTACACCGATTTGTAATCATAGTTTCTTGGATGTCATATCCCCATCAGTCTTGTGCAATGGCATAATGTATCTATCATTTGCTCTAGTTTTATAGAACATACATTGATTTAAATGGAACATGCAGGTACTGTACTGTACGGTATTTACAGTGAGACAGATACCATATATTGTATATTCAGTAAGATTCAGAGCAGATATACTGCATTTAATAATTGTTGAGGATATTTACCCTTTAATAAACTTACATCTCCATTTGCTACTTCATAACCAAATTATAAATAAATAACAGCCTTTGATTTTCCTATTTATTTTCAGTAAAGAACTTGGATGCCACATGAAGTTTGGAGTGTTCATTCCCCCACAGGCAGATTCGGGTAAGATACAGTGGTAATTTACTTAAAACACAGTTTGTATCATAACTTGGTATGGTGTGTGTTCACTCTCAGATGATTTCCAGTCATTTTCAATTTGTCACATCATGGAAAAAATTGTATGTATAATGAAATTTATTTTATATATTTTATTTTAAATCATAGAACAGGTACCTGTGGTATATTGGTTGTCTGGGCTGTGCTGCACTGAGCAGAATTTTATCACCAAGTCTGGATCTCAGCAGCATGCAGCCAAGCACGGTTTACTTGTGGTGGCCCCTGATACTAGTCCCAGTAAGTTATCCAGTCTGTCCTATATTACAAGTTTCTTGAATGAGGCCAACATCAGTAGGCCTGTGTCATATCTATGATTGTGAAGTTTATTTTCAAGGTTTTAATTTATATCTGATCACATTAATATATAATTTTGTGTTGACCAGTATTATCATTGATTTGTTTTATTCTATTTAGATTTAAAATACTGTAATTATAATTTTAAACTTCTGCCATGAAGGGGGTTGTAACATTGAAGGAGAAGAAGACAGTTGGGACTTTGGCACTGGTGCTGGCTTTTATGTTGATGCCACCGAGGAGAAGTGGAAAACAAACTACCGCATGTACTCATATGTCACCAAGGAACTCCCTGCTGTTATTGCTGCTAATTTTAAAGTGGATAGTGATAAAGCTGGCATAATGGGACATAGGTAAATATTCTTTACCTATTTTATGACAAACTTATTATTTACTATAATTTTGTATTGCAGATTTCAGTCATATCACTACAGTATTTTGTTTTGAATTTATATGCTTATCCATATACCCATATGCAGTAATTATCCAAAACATAATTTGAATTTCACATCTTTATTTCATGTTCTCTCTCAGCATTCTGAATGTATCAACCACTTGTTTTTTCTAAGAATTCTGAAAAAAAAAAGAATATGGTAGGATACTTTGACATCTTTGAGAATACCTTGAAGGGATGGCCTCCCTATCTTAAAGATACTGTACAGTACAGTATTTCTTAAGTCAGCATCAGTGTCCTCAATGCAAAGTAACATTTCCTCTAGGGCCTAGAGGAAATGTTACTTTGCATTGAGTCTAGGCACACCCATTCTCCTTTTCAAGGGTATTTAATGTCCTTAATTCAATTCTTGCCCATTTTATCTCGCCCTAATACGCGAGGTAGTAGGCAGCTACCACACAGGGAGGTACTACCGCCTGGGAAGATATTGGAAGCATAATGTGTTGTCTAATGGTAGACCCTGCTGCTATGGCATCACAAAAATTGTGACCAAGTTCCAGGTTGCTGATTTGACTTTCTGCCTCATTTACACACATCTGCAGGGTCTCAGTTGATTCTCTTACCATTGACAACTCAACATACATACAGTATATTGTTTCTCACTTTTATTTATTTTTTTTTAATTTTTGTATTTCTTTATTATTATTACTATTACAGTACAGTATTGTTATTATTATTATTATTATTATTATTATTATTATTATTATTATTAGTGTTATTATTATTAGTAGTAGTAGTATTTTATTATTATACAGTATTTTTTATTTTTTATTATAAATTTTATTTACTACATTATTATAAATTTTATTTATTATTACTATTATTATTACTACTATTACAGTTTCGCCCCCCAGGCCCCTTATGTTGGTCGGTGACCTGTGCCCGGGTGGGCTAATACCCATAAAAAAAAAATTGCCATTTCATTTTTCATAGCCTACTCTAACCCCCTCACCACATTATCTGTGAGGAGTTTGTGTTGAAGTGGAGTACTGTACTGTACTACTTTTTTATGGCTTCAGATAAGTTTAAGTGAATACTAAATAAAAGTGAAACTAAATATAAAGTATAATTAAATACTATATTGTAAGTGTGAATATAAATACTACAGTACTGTATATAGTAAGTGTAAGGAGCCCCCATCCATTTTTTTTATATTGATAGAGTTCTGAACACCATTCCATTTCTCCCAGTAGTCATCAGTAGTGTTTTTGTCTGTTCATGTGCTTCTCTACTTACAAACGAGTTACGTTCCTGAGGCTTGTTCATAAGTCCAATTTTACTCTTGTAGATACGAACATACAGTATGTACAGTACACCTATGCCCTATGGTACAGCCTTCAAACCTGACCTACTCTTCTCTGGCATTGTATGTTCTAACAGACATTTTCTTCCCATATAATCCGGACTCACCCACATAACAATTTCTTTCCTAGAGATTGCCAAAGGTTATAATATGGGACAACCATTTTTAAATTTGTTTGAATACATTTTTGACCAAATGTTCTAGTGCTGTATCTATACAGTGGTCATTTTTTTTAAGAACCCTAGATGAGTACAGTAAGACATCCCTAAGTCTGACTATATGGGGCTTTGGGCTGTCCAAGTTGTGCATAACCTCCCCCAAGGTGATTTCAACCATCATTTTGCTGGGAAAATCCCTTCCAAAAATAATAGTAAAGTTAACAGTATACAGTACTGTACATTTACACAACACTTACTTTTATTGTAGCAGATGAATCTTGATGTGGAGTTGTGGTGTGGGAAGTGTGGTAGATACAATATGCTTTAATGGAAGAAGATGAGATTTAAGAGTGTAATTGATAGATTCGGAAGCTGTCACTTTTCATGTCCCTTTTTAAAGGCAATAATTGTAATGGGAAAGGAGTATGGTATTGTGTGTTAGTACCTGTTAGTGTTGAGAGTTCAAACCTAGTTTGGAACTTGCAGATGTGATGAGTATATTATACTGTACATAGATCTCTTTGGACTTAACTTAATAGGGGCTGCAATAATGCACCATGGAAGCACTGAATACAAAATAAAACAGAGTGCACAGTGGAGCAGTGGTCACAACAACAAATACACGGAACTGACTCCTTTCCCAACTGCCACCCCACACAAGCCTCCTAAGCCAGAGCTCATCCAACTTAGAGGGGCCTTACCTATATAAAATACATAAATGGTTCTCAAATAAAAAAAAATGGCCCTATATATGAAGCCAAGGGAGTTTATAAACAATTGAAATAAAAAATTAATTAGTGCATATGGATAGTGTAGAATACTGTACACATGATGTATTTTTAATATACATGATGGATATTTTAAGAAATGGATAAGACGACTTCACTAATATTAAATAAAAATTAAGTTTTCTCACTTTAGTTTATATCTTTTTCTAAAGCATGGGCGGTCATGGTGCTTTGATTTGTGCCTTCAAGAATCCTGGCCAGTACAAATCTGTATCAGCTTTTGCCCCAATCTGCAACCCAGTCAATTGTCCTTGGGGAGTTAAAGCTTTCACTGGCTATCTTGGTGCTGATAACAAGGATGCCTGGAAGACATATGATGCTTGTGATCTGGCCAAGAATTACAATGGTCCCCCCCTGGAGGTGATGGTAGATCAGGTGAGAATGTGTAAATCTTTATATATCTGTCAATGTGAGGTACAGTAGTTGAAACCAGGAATGAGGTCATTCACAGCTTTAGGCTCTAGGGATCACTTGATGATTCAACACTTACGCTCGCATTAGGTAATCATTGGTTGAAATATCCAGGGGTTCATAATCTTCTTAAGATCTGAATTATATTATAAGGGAAAACTTAAAAATTCAAGAGATATAGTTGTACAGTCTCACCCAAACGTTTGTTAACTCTCCCAGCTAGCTATTGCTGCACTGCCTGCTTCAGATGTTTGAAACTGTCTCGGTACCAACCAGAACATGAAACCAATACTAATGAATCTAAAGGTTCGAAGTAACAGACTCAAGTTCATACATCTGAAGCAGGCAGTGCAGCAATAGCTGGCTGGGAGAGTTAACAAAATTTTGGGTGAGACTGTACATGGACTTATGTTTTTGATGATTATTTCATTTGAAATTTTTTCGTGGCAAATTCTGATAAGTAATTTGTTATTAATTCACAGGGCAAAGCAGATAACTTCCTAACACAAGGCCAGCTACTTCCTGACAACTTGGTTGCTGCCTGTGCTAATGGAGGAGTTCCAATAGTCATGCGTATGGATGAAGACTATGACCATTCATATTACTTCATATCATCTTTCATAGGGGATCATTTTGACCACCATGCAAAGTTCCTGAAGGACTGAGTTCAGAGTTAGCTATTCATATTAGAATTTTTTTTTTTTTGGTTATAGAATTACTGCCAAATCTTGGGAACCATTTGCTTGATCAGTGAATATTTTTTCTCTAATAAAATGTTTTCCCAAAGCCGTCATGTTTAATTTTTCCTCTTTTGTTTTACAATTTTTTTGTATGTATTGTGGTAATAATTTCAATTACTGAAAGAAGGGAGAGATAACTTTTCTCTCACTGGTGCAGGATGCCAAAATCAAGAGGAGACAAACACTCCTTTAATTGGTCATCATTGGTTCATTATCAGTAATAGCATTCTCCATTTCACAAGGCCTAGGATAATTATCTGGTTTGTTTGTCATGCCATGCAACACAATCCAGCATCACCCATAAACAAATTTTCCGCATCTTTACTTTTACTTTTATCCTCTTCACCACTGATCGGCTCATTAGCCACTTGGGCGATCGGTTACGTCTCTGTTATGCACTGTTGGCAAGTACTGGGCATACAGTGGCTCCTGAATGTATCTGAACCTGCTCCAGTGCCCATCAATTCTGGTCTTGAAAGAGCTCATACTCAATACTGTCACAACACACACTAGCAGATTGTTCCAAGAGTTCACAACTCTCACTCAGAAAAAGTTTACCCTCACAGTTTTCTGGACTTGCAGCTTCTTCAAACTTGAGCTGTGACACCTTGTGGGGCAAGCGTCTGCCAGTTCCAGGTAAGGACACTCGACTGAGTACTGTAGTGCCCTTTGAGAATTTTATACACCTCAATTAGGTCCTCCCTTGCCCATCTGAAGTATAAGCCAGGCAATTTCAGGTGCTCTATTCACTCAGGGTAGCTGAGGTGCCAAAGTGCAGGCAAATGATGGCAACCTTGATTCGTCAACACATGGCTCTTTCCGAAGCTGAAGAATTTGGAGTACTGTAGAGTATTCTTTTTTCTACCTGCATTTATTTTTCTGTAAAGTTTTCTTCAATGTTTCTTTTCTACACAATGATATAAATTAATTTACCCAAAAATTTGTACGTAAGACTAAGACTGGATTTACTTTCTAATATTCCCTCGTTCTGATAAGGTTTTTGGCAGGAGGATGGGACTATGTACAGAGGTAATTCGCCAGCGGAGCGCCGTTGCCATAGAAACGGGGTGGGGGGGATGTTGCCAGTCGTCTTGTGGGGTATGGGTTGTCTGGGTTCACACTCAGGATGGGATGGAGAAAGGAAACTCACAATGTGATCTCTGTATACATGTTGTATTGGATGTACAATGCAGCTTGGTGCTGGGAAGTGGCAGCGTGGTTACAAGCGTGATGTAGACAGAGCTGGTTGGTGAGGGTGCTCAGAGGAGGACCAGCTTGTGGGTCGCCATGCTCGCCGGCGGGAGCGAGGGCCGCCAGGCAGCGGCGGAGGAAGTGGAGTAGCTTGCTGTAGCTAGAAGAAGAGAGTTGGTTGGTGAGGATGCTCAGAGGAGGACAGCTTGTGGGTCGCCATGCTCGCCGGCGGGAGCGAGGGCCGCCAGGCAGCAGCGGAGGAGGTGATGTTGCTTGCTGCGGCTGTAGCTAGAAGAAGAGAGTGGTCACCACGAGGTCAGGTCTTTTATAGCGGAGGTAGGCGTGGGTAGATTGTTGACCCCCGCTCCGTGGGCGGCGCTGGTTGACCTAGACCACGAAGCATACACTGGGGAATTCGCGGGGTTGGCTACTAAGCGACAAACAGCGTTTGTAGGGGAGAAATCCACTACAATACTCCCTCCTTCCCTCCAGGCGGTGTAGGAGACCTGTTGTCTGCAGGGTTGCATGGCACATGCGAGGTAGAACGGGCGGTGCATGCCACATGTGAGCCATAACGGCGATGGCGTGGATGAGCCGGCCGCTAGAGGAGACAACTGTCTAGATACACAATATCTGTGGGAGTAGAGAGGGAGAAAAAGGGTGTGTGGAGGCGATGAATGTTGTGCTTCCCTCACTGCAGGTACAGAGTCGTCAGATGCGCCTGCTGGGGTGTGTGGGCCTGGGTCAGGAGCAGGGGCTGTGTCAGCAGAAGCGGATGAGGGCTCGTGACAGCAGCTGGGTCCACGACAGCAGCAGGGTGCAGGACATGGGCAGGGAGTACCTGAGGGAGAAAAGAGGGGTGTGTTGGTCCGCACTCAGGCGCATGGGCCGCGTCGGGAGCAGGGGCTGCATCAGGAGGAGCGGCAGGGGGTACTGCTGGGCCTGGGACGGCATCTGAGACAGGACGGGTGTGCTGGGGTCGGTAGAACGTGGTGCTTGGGGCAGGAAGAAGAGCTGGTGTCTGCTTAGAGAAGCAGTGCTGCTCTAGGGTGTCTAACCTGCGGTGTAGAGACAGTAGCTGTAGAGCCGATGAGAGCTGCCTCTGCATGGATAAGCCAGTCTTCCATGTTGCTTGAAGACTGGGAGAGTGATCGGTTTCTCCTCCATCCTGTGTGAGTGCGAATCTCCGGGGTCACCATTTGTAGGGTACGGGATGTTTGGGGTTCACACTCAGGATGGGATGGAAAAAGGAAACTCACAATGTGCTCTCTGTATACATGTTGTATTGGATGTACAATGCAGCTTGGTGCTGGGAAGTCGCAGCGTGGTTACAAGCGTGATGTAGAGAGAGCTGGTTGGTGAGGATGCTCAGAGGAGGACCAGCTTGTGGGTCGCCATGCTCTCCGGCGGGGGCAAGGACCGCCAGGCAGGCGGAGGAGGAGGTGTTGTTTGCTGGTTGGTGTAGGTAGAAAAAAGAGGGAGCTGTTTGGTGAGGATGCTCAGAGGAGGACCAGCTTGTGGGTCGCCATGCTCTCCAGCGGGAGCGAGGACCGCCAGGCAGGTGGAGGAGGAGGAGGTGTTGCTGGCTGGTTGGTGTAGGTAGAAAAGAGAGCTGGTTGGTGAGGATGCTCAGAGGAGGACCAGCTTGTGGGTCGCCATGCTCTCCGGCGGGGGCAAGGACCGCCAGGCAGGCGGAGGAGGAGGTGTTGTTTGCTGGTTGGTGTAGGTAGAAAAAAGAGGGAGCTGTTTGGTGAGGATGCTCAGAGGAGGACCAGCTTGTGGGTCGCCATGCTCTCCAGCGGGAGCGAGGACCGCCAGGCAGGTGGAGGAGGAGGAGGTGTTGCTGGCTGGTTGGTGTAGGTAGAAAAGAGAGTTGGTTGGTGAGGATGCTCAGAGGAGGACAGCTTGTGGGTCGCCATGCTCGCCGGCGGGAGCGAGGGCCGCCAGGCAGCGGTGGAGGAGGTGGTGTTGCTTGCTGCGGCTGTAGCTAGAAGAAGAGAGTGGTCACCACGAGGTCAGGTCTTTTATAGCGGAGGTAGGCGTGGGTAGATTGTTGACCCCCGCTCCGTGGGCGGCACTGGTTGACCTAGACCACGAGGCATACACTGGGGAATTCGCGGGGTTGGCTACTCAGCGACAAACAGCGTTTGTAGGGGAGAAATCCACTACAGTCTCTCTCACCCGACAGCTGCTGTTCCTTAAATGTACAGAAAGTTTAAATTTTAATTTAAGCGGTTAAATTTATACTTGTGTAGAGGTTGATATATTAAGAGTATTTATTTGTCGATTTTGTACTGATTTATTTTTAAAGGAAATAATTTAAATAGAATTTAAAAAAAATTAAGATACACAAGGCTGAGTTAATTTATTACTATTATGAACAAGCATAGGTTAATGGTCATTAACTCTCATAATCACATTGTCTAGTTATTTTAGAGAATACTTTACTATTTTGGCTTATGCTTTTATTTAAATTAATGAAATATGGTTTAGTTTTGGTAACCGTACTTAAGACTTTGTGCGTACTTGAGTAACGTTCCTCATATTTTAGTAACGTTCCTCATACTTAAGTAACGTTCCTCATACTTTAGTAATGTTCCTCATACTTTAGTAACGTTCCTCATACTTAAGTAACGTTCCTCATACTTTAGTAACGTTCCTCATACTTTAGTAACGTTCCTCATACTTAAGTAACGTTCCTCATACTTTAGTAACGTTCCTCATACTTAAGTAACGTTCCTCATACTTTAGTAACGTTCCTCATATTTTAGTAACGTTCCTCATATTTTAGTAACGTTCCTCATACTTAAGTAACGTTCCTCATACTTTAGTAACGTTCCTCATACTTAAGTAACATTCCTCATACTTTAGTAACGTTCCTCATACTTAAGTAACGTTCCTCATACTTTAGTAACGTTCCTCATATTTTAGTAACGTTCCTCATATTTTAGTAACGTTCCTCATACTTAAGTAACGTTCCTCATATTTTAGTAACGTTCCTCATACTTAAGTAACGTTCCTCATACTTTAGTAACGTTCCTCATACTTAAGTAACGTTCCTCATACTTTAGTAACGTTCCTCATACTTTAGTAACGTTCCTCATACTTAAGTAACGTTCCTCATACTTTAGTAACGTTCCTCATACTTAAGTAACATTCCTCATACTTTAGTAACGTTCCTCATACTTAAGTAACGTTCATCATACTTTAGTAACGTTCCTCATACTTAAGTAACGTTCATCATACTTTAGTAACGTTCCTCATACTTAAGTAACGTTCATCATACTTTAGTAACGTTCCTCACACTTTAGTAACGTTCATAATACTTAAGTAACGTTCCTCATAGTTAAGCAATGTTCATCATAATTTAGTAACGTTCCTCATACTTAAGTAACGTTCATCATACTTTAGTAACGTTCATCATACTTTAGTAATGTTCATCATACTTAAGTAATGTTCATCATACTTCAGTAACATTCATCGTACTCAAGTAACGTTCATACTTAAATAACATTCATCATACTTTAGTAACATTCATCATACTTTAGTAATGTTCATCATACTTTAGTAACATTCATCATAGTACTTATGTTTTGGTCTTATATGTTACAGAATTGATTTAACTTGAGTATTAAAAGTACCCGGTATGTTATTCGTAAGATTTTTCTTTTCTTTACAGATGACTGATCCAGTTGGTTGTTATTGTGGTGTCAAAGGCCAGTTTGCTGCAGCAGTGGTTGTCAGCGTGGATAGTACAGCAACTCCATATTTACTGAGGTAAGAAAGTTTTGTTCTATAGTGAAATGTCAAGTCTGCTTCAATAGTTTTGCAACTGGGGTCTAGGAGTGGTCGATCACATCTGGACACTGGCAAGTATGGAGCATGTACTGGCTCTCTGTTACACACTGTTGGCAGGTACTGGCTCTGTTATGCACTGTTGGCAAGTACTGGCTTTGTTACACACTGTTGGCAAGTACTGGCTGTTACACACTGTTAGCAAATACTGGACATGCAATGGCTCTGCTACACCACCATTGGCAAGTACAGTACTGTAGTCACGAAAGAGCTCACTCAGTGCCGTCACTACATATTGTTCCAACAGTCGCAACTCGCTTAAGAAAAAATTGCCGAGAGTTTTCTGGACTTGTCGCATCAACCTTAAGTTGTGACCTCTAGTGGGGCAGGCGTCTGCTAGTTATGTACACCAGACTAGGTAATGCCCTATTACAGGTTTATAAACTTATATTAAGTCACACCTTGCCTGCCTATAAGCTGGACAATGGCATAAACCAATTGGCTTTCTTTTACACAACATGCCGATCACTCACTAGCCTATACAGTACTGTAATTATTCATACACAATTCTTTAACACTGGAAGCTCCCCGTCAGGGCTCTCTGTACAGTCACTTTCAAGATTCTTCGAATACTGCTGGAAACTCCTGGCAACTCAAGGCCGTTTGTTTACTATAGTACGTAGTAAAAATTATGAATGAATGTAAGTGATCGGTGATTGGTTACTAAGTTCCCCGTTGCTTAATTAATGGTTGGGCTTTTACATTCATTCATAAATTTTACTACGTACTATAGTAAACAAACGGCCTCCAGCAATGTTCGAAGAATCTTGAACGAGACTGTACCTTTAGTTTTGATAATTTGTTTCTGATACTGTAATTGACTGAAAACATGTCAGTGTTGTCACTCCTCAAACACATGGAGGATTGCATCCTCTTTTGAATCCTATTTAACACCTCTATCTTGTCCTGTTCCGAGTCTGCGTCTGATATGCCTACACATAGAAAACTTTTGAGACTTCGACTTGACCTCATTTGGAATCAGACTGGCAATCTTACTCAGTCTTTCTACAATCTGAATGGTCTCTGTATTCCTTGAGTCAGTGGGTTTGATCTGGAGTATACAGTGTATGTGCTCCATTTATATACATTATTTATTCAGCCTAGCTAGCAGCGTGTGGCAATGTATTTACCATGTCCCACACGCTTAATTAATGTGCCTGGCGACATATGGAAGCTGCTAATGTATCGCTTCCCACATATCGCCTGAAAGGCTAGTTGATCCCCCAGACAGATCAGGGAGAGCCGCCTCGCTTGTGTATCTCTGTTTGTCCAGTAAATAGAACTTACGAAAACTCTACAGGTGTTTGTGTTCGCCCCTGTAGATAGAACTTGGTACCCAGAACATATACATACAGTACATTTTATCAATCAAGTACAGTTTACTTAACTGGCTATATTCAGCATAGCGTCTGCATTCCTGTTTCTCAGTGTAATTTCACTCCTCCAGTCAGTCACCCATAATGCCGTGTTGTGTATTAATGCCTGTAAACTGTCTTGGCTTAAACACTGCAGTTCTGAGATCTATAAATACATCCAACAAGGATCAAGTTTCTTGCCTTTAGTTTAATTTTATGTCATTTATATTTAAAATCCTTCTTCCCCTGCAAGTACCTTCACCTGGCTGGCTCTAAGGTCCTGTCTAGCATAAGTACAGTGTCATGGATTTTCTTATGTAATGTCTATGGTGTGGATTATATTATATGAAGATTATAATATATTGTGTTTCTTATATTTCTTACCGTAGAGTTCGATACCTTCACACTGGTTACTTACAGGAGATTATTGCATATCTACGTAGAAATTCACTCCACCACCCGACATTCCATGATTTATACTTGATAAATGATGATTTAATGAGTTCCATTGATTTCCAACATCCATCTAAGTTATTGGTTGTACTCTGTCATAACCAATCAGTCATTACCTTTAGTAATAATAAGATAGGATCACAGATACAGGCAGATAATTGCACTTACATTTATTTGGCAAGCTTCCATACAATGAGTTACAATTTGCATGGATATACGAGTCACTCATATTCACGCTGTAATAAAGTTAATCTTCTAAAAGAGGGACTTTTCAACTTGGGGACACATTTGATTACTCTACTATGGGTATGACTTAACATAGCCTTAATTCTTCAAGTGATACATTTACTGCCAGCCTGGATTGCTCGTTGCAACCAGGCTTCCGCACAAGAACTTCTTCCCACGGGGAATAACAACAAAAAGGTTATCTTGGGCTACCACACATAGTCTCGCATCACCGACAGTTACTGTAGACGGTTGTCGCGGCAAGAGGAACTGGTAAGCGTGACTTGATTAACCAGTTAGGTTCAGTAGGCCAACCTGGATTGCTTTTGTCGTAACCAGGCTTCCACACGTGATTTTTCCACGGGGAATACAAACTTAGGTTAACACACTTAATCTCGTGTCGATCACGGTCACTGTAGACAGGTGTCGTGCAGGAGAACTCTGTAAGCATGAATTGATTAACCATTTACTGTAGGTTTGATAGGCCAACCTGGATTGCTCTTGTCGCAACCAGGCATCCACACGTGATATTTCCAAGGGGATAACAACCTAGGTTAGCACACTTAGTCTCGTGTCACAGACGGTCCACAGGACGGGGTGGCGGTGGAGGACTGTGTGGTGTCCCGTTCCCTTCAGGAGGGAGAGGGTGGGGACGACATCTTAACTAACCCATGGCCGAGGGGATACTACTCAAAATGTGGTTTTGGGGCGTGAAGCGATGAACAGTACGACACTGTCTCAATGGCCTCCCTCAATAAACTGGCTAACATACCACTAATGGAAAAAATATGTGGTAGTCATGGCTCGCCGGGTGCCTTATCTCTAGTAAAACAAACTTTGGAGTTGATTGTGTGGGTAAGCCTAACGCAACCCATGACATACAGTAACTGAATCCCTCTTAACCCTTAAGCCCCAGGTGACGTTCCTGAACGCCCGACCTGGGTGACATTCAAGAACGCTTGCAATTTCCACGCCACTGTTTGAATGCCCAGCACAGATTATAAGGTGGTCACGCCACACGCAGGGTAGCGTGGGTGAGCTCAGTGAGGTTAGTACACATTAGCCTGTCGCCATTGAGAGTTGTCTCTCAACCTCTCACACTAAAAGTAGTGTAGTGCAGTATTACTGGAAATTAATGCTATTATTATGTTATAAATGTATTTATTTGTGGAATTATTAATCCGATAATTATTTATATACTGTACATTACTTACTCTCCTAAACACGAAAACAGCCAGACAGCCTGGCGACAAACTGCGTGTGTGTCGCCGAGCACTTTTTATGGAAAATAATGCAAATAAAATAAATTCTAAATAAATTATTTATAGGAAATAAGTATTATGATCAGTAAATATACACATAATTGGCCATCCCAGACACAAAGGCAAACTGAAAATGGCCGCTAAGTGCGTAGTGACCACAATCGCTAGCAGTTAAAACAACACTGTCCCCTTATCTCCCTCGCCACTGCGGCCTCAGGGAAGTTTCTAGAGGTTCAATATGTAGTATTTCTTACATTTTTTTATCGTTTAACCCTTAGGTCCCAGGTGACGTTCCAGAACATCCGCCTATTTTCCCGCCATTGTTAACCCGGGGCTTAAGGGTTAAATTAAAAAATATTTTTGGAAAAGTTGACTTTTCTCGATTTACCCTGATGGGGGATACGCCCAGCGGCACCCTAGCCCGAGGAGTAGGGGCTAAGTTACACAAATAACTGGTGTCAATCTTGGCATTATTGACTTGCCTGCATCTATAGCTGTCTCAATACAGGTAGCTATACTCTTCTCATCCTAACCTAGCCCATAGGCCCTGCCACTCTTCTAATAGCTGATTGGTTCATAAAAAATTAAAACTAAATGTGTTCACGGTTGGTAAGCAGACCTGTTATTATCTAATATAATGTTAAATATCTGGACTATCAAAATGCAAATGATTTCAAAGCATTAGCACTTGAGAAAATTTTTGAACCTTTTAAGTATTTATTATAAAAGGTTGCCCTGAACTGTTGTGCTGGCCGCTGCCCAGAACTGTTGTGCTGGCCGATGCCCCGATGTCCTGAACTGTTGTGCTGGCCGCTGCCCTGTACTGCCGTGCTGGCCGCTGCCCTGTAATGCCGTGCTGAGCTGGCCGCTGCCCTGTAATGCCATGCTGAGCTGCCCTCTGCTGAAAGAAATATTTATCAAGAAATTAAGTTCACATTAATAAATGTCGAAATGTCATTTCATGTTTTCATTTACCTATTCCCGGATTAACTGTATTTCACTTTACGTATAGAACTTTACAGTTACATATATATACAGTATACAGTTATATATATATATATATATATATATATATATATATATATATATATATATATATATATATATATATATATATATATATATATATATATATATATATATATATATATATATATATATACAGTGAACCCTCACTTTACAATTGGCAGAAAGTGAGAAACGCGTAAAGTGAACAACATAACATATGGGATTAATTGAAATAGAGACCGGGCCGACCCCCAAACTCCACTTTTTCAGACACAATACCTACGTTGTAGTAAAAATAACTTCTTAATTTTATGATGGTATGCACACAATTAATAATTAAGAGAAATATCAATAATATTAGGTTTTTTAACACTTACTTTAGTAGAAAAGATGGCTGGGCACACGGGGATAGGGTGTTGGTTCCGAGGAAGAGGGTAGATTATTGGCCCTCACCTGTATCACTTGTATCACTATCCACCACAGAGGCTTGCAGGGCCTCTTTGTCAAACCCCTCAAAGTCCATATCCTCACTATAATTATCACTATCACTGATTTGGGCTGGCTGTGGTGGGTGACAGGTGAAGAACTCGGTAATGTTTTGATGACTGGGCGACCTTGTGCGCACCCTGCTCGCGCCGCTCTCCGCGTAAAGGGGTACACGCACCGCGGAATGTGAGCATTCCGGTTTCGGCAAGGTACCGAGTAAACGTGGAAACGCGGAATGTGGGACCGCGTAAAGCGAGGGTTGACTGTATATATATATATATATATATATATATATAATCAACACCTCAACCCACCAGGATTCGAACCCACGGCACACAAGCCTATGACTGTGACCGGGGAACACTAACCACTGGACCACCTGGTGGGTTGAGGTGTTGATTGTATGTAGAAGTCTGCGTGCTTTATTGGGCTAATGAAATATATATGGATCCTCGTGTTTCGAAGCCGGATTTGGTAAAACGTTACTCTGACCACCTAAGTGATACGGGTGGTCCCCATTAGAGGTTCACGGCGCCATAAGCTCGTTGAACAGGCTTTGTGTGAAATATAACAAAGTCTAGGACTGCTTTTAGTATCCTGGTGGTCCAGTGGTTAGCGTTCCCCGGTCACAGTCATAGGCTTGTGTGCCGTGGGTTCGAATCCTGGTGGGTTGAGGTGTTGATTGTATGTAGAAGTCCGCGTGCTTTATTGGGCTAATGAAATATATATATATATATATATATATATATATATATATATATATATATATATATATATATATATATATATATATATATATATATATATATATATATATATATATATATATATACAGTATATATATTTTTGACCTGACCTGACTAGTCACGTCACCCCCTTCTCTAAAGCTCCTCTACGCTCTACGTGTGTGTTGGTGTGGGGGATTAGTGGATGACATCATTATGACCTGACCTCATGTTTTATAAGGTCACCCTGTATATTTAAGCCTCTCTCTGTCCATGTAATCCAGTTGCCACTGAAGATGTCTTGAATAAAGACGAAAGCTAAGGTGCTCCGTTGCTTCCCTTTTCCCTTGAGATTTTATCAAGATATATACAGGGTGTCCCATAAACTTCCATACATAGGAAAAATAAATTTTATATGAAAATCCATTTTTATTTATATAATATGCTCTACGTGACTACCATTCTGTTGAAAACACTCTTCAATACGTGTCCTCCACTGCTGAAGAACACGTTCAAGCACAGCTGGAGTTATGCTTGTAATGGCGTTGGTGATACATTGTATGGAAACTTATGGGACACCATATATATATATATATATATATATATATATATATATATATATATATATATATATATATATATATATATATATATATATATATATATATATATATATATATATATATATATATATATATATATATATATATATATATATATATATATATATATATATATATATATATACAGTTGGTCCTCACATTAAGCGGTCCCGCATTCCGCGTTTCACCGTTAACGCGGTGCCTTGCCAGAACCTAACATTCTTACATTCCGCGGTCGCGAACGCCATTACGCGGAGAGCAGCTGGCAAGCCGCGCCATTTTTGGATCCAAACCTCCCGCCATCCGCCATGTTGTGTAAGAGGCGCAAAAATGGTGCGCACAAGGTCGCCGAGTCATCAAAACATTACCGAGTTCTTTACCCGCCACCCACCACAACCGGCCCAAGTCAGTGATAGTGATAATTATAGTGAGGATATGGACTTATATGGACTTTGAGGGGTTTGACAAAGAGGTCCTGCAAGCCTCTGTGGTGGATAGTGATACAATTGATACAAGTGATACAGGTGAGGGCCAATAATCTGCCCTGTGCCTCGGAACCAACCCCCCATCCCCGTGTGCCCAGCCATCTTTTCTACTAATACCTAATCATAAAGTTAAGATAATATTTTTACTACAACATAGTAGTGTGTCGTCAAAAAGTGGAGTTTGGGGGTCGGGCCAGTCTCTATTGGAATTAATCCCATATGTTCTGTTGTTCACTTAACGCAGTTTTCACTTAACGCGGTACCCTGTAGGTTCAATTGACCGCGCTAAGCGGGGTACAACTGTATATATATATATATATATATATATATATATATATATATATATATATATATATATATATATATATATATATATATATATATATATATATATATATATATATATATATATATATATATATATATATATATATATATATATATATATATATATATATATATATATATATATATATATATATATATATATATATATATATATATATATATATATATATATTGTACAGTGAACCCTCACTTTACGCGGTTAATTCAACCCACGGCGGCCCGCGTAAAGTGAGAAACGCGTAAAGTGAACAACATAACATATGGGATTAATTGAAATAGAGACCAGGCCGACCCCCAAACTCCACTTTTTCCCGACACAATACGTACGTTTTACTAAAAATAACCTCTTAACTTTATGATGGTATTCACCCACACATAATATAGAAGGGAACAGTCAATAAGAGAAGAATAAAATGAAGGTTAGGTTAGAAAAAACAAGGCTGGGGTTAACACTTACGTTAGTAGAAGAGATGGGTCGGCGTAGGGGAATGGAGGCTGGTTCCGAGGCAGAGGGCAGGCTACTGGCCCTCAGGTGAGTCACCATCACTGTCATCCACACTTGTCAGGGCCTCCCTGACAAATCCCTCAAAGTCATCTTCACTGTCTCTACCTCTGTCACTATCACTGGCTTGGGCTGGCTGTGGTAGGTTGCGGGCGAAGAACTCTGTTATGCTTTGCTGACGGCTGGTGTTTATGTTGTCGTGATAAACCTTGAAGTAGGGCTCCATAGTCTGCAACAGCTGGGTAGTGAAGATTTCATACCTGTTTGCGTCAGGGTCGTCGGAAAGGAGGAGCTTGGCTTTCTCGATACGCTCGATGGCACCCCTAACATTACTATGGGATAAGCGGCGTTCTTCTTGGGATGACGCACCACCTGCCTCTTCACTGACGTCATCATCATCTACCATCTCGTCGGTAGTCACATCAGGATCCCTTATCACCTCCAGGATGTCGTCGTTGGTGGTCTCGGAGAAGCCTGCAGCTGTAACACTCTGCGCAGCTTCTCTGGCAAGGTCCACTGCTACTGCAATAGTCAATTTTTCTTTTGTCCAGGTTTAGCGTCAAATAAATTTAGCTAATATTAAATCGATGAGTGTTTGGAAACTAGCCCTTCAAATTATCATGAACCAATAAAATAAAAAACACAAGCACAACCTGGAAGTAGGGGAGAATATTCAGTAGGCGTCTTACTGGCCCACTGAGTTACTCTCCCCACATCCAGGAAGTCCGTTGTGGCTTATAATAAACATGAAAACGGAGATGCCAAGCTGAAACTCTCAAGAATGTCATGAATTTTTTACTCATAAAACCAGACAAGAATTTCTAATCTTTGGACTTCGAATATTTTTTCAAGCATTAAATTTTTGGACTTTAAATACTTCATAAAGCAATAAATTTTTGGACATAGAAATACTGTATTACCGTTAAGCACATTTAGACATTAATATAGAAATACAAAAATATTTGGCATTATTAGATTTAATACATCAAAATAAATCTGACATTTCAGTGCTACTATACACTGTACTCCCATTAAACCGGATCTTCATAATTTGGATTTGGCCTTAATTTGTATGTTTTTCAAAAATTTAATTACACAATTTGTACTCTGAATGAATCCGAAATAACCAAGTGGTTCGAAAAGTAGCCTAGGCTGCCACATAAAATACTGTTTATAATTATTGTGCATATATAAATATTTTTCAATTGTACAAAGAGAAGTAATAAAGTAAATAATACAGCAATAAATAAATGTAAGACTTAAATTGTGAGGTGAGCTGATAATATGTACATGATATTCCAAAATTATATATTGGATTACACTACATTAATAAAATATTTTGTGAGTCTTCATTAATATTGTATACAATATTTAAATTTCTTAATGCAACAAAAATCTTTGAGAGGGTGCCTAGATTTTATGCCCATCTTTTACAACATAGAAGTAAGTTGTGGATGATTTAGGTGTTTCTGGTTAGCTGTTGAGTAGCATAAAACCTAAAAAGTGGTAGTAGTAGTACAGTTCCTCCATTGAGCAGATCCAAGGAGTGATGAAGTAACCACAGGCAGACATTTACATCATCTTGGCAGTTGCCGTTACCATACCATTTCATCTTTATGAATCGCAGCATATATTCACCCACTGCATACTCCTGGGGCCATTTCTCAGTGTTTTTAAGCATACATTACTTATATACACAAAAACATTTGTATCAAGACTGAATGTCACACTTAAATAAAAAATGTATTGGAACCTTGGACATTAAAATTATGTCGAGTGTATCTAAAAGAAAAATATGCATTTCATGTATCCTACCTTCAATGATGTCATTGTCTTGAAGAGTTATATTTTTGCAATTTTGTATTTTAAGACAGGAAGTCAAATCTGCTTCACCATGCTATATCTGGCAGAGAGTGTGGAAGTCCTGGTAATAGGATAGGATAAGATAGAGCTCTTGTAATTTTGCCCAAATTTATGAATAACAAAGGAACATAAGTGGAAATTAAGTAGATACGCAGTTCTGTGAATATACGGAGGCATACAGGAAGGTAAGCCCATCAAATTTTTGTATATACAATAAAGAAGAAGTCAAAATAAGTGAGACCAAGGACTCAGGCAACAGGAGAAGGAAGGCAAGTGTCAACAAACATATGGAGGAAAGAAGAACACCGAAATGTGTGGAGAATGTGGATTAACAGTCAAGGATAGCGAGAAAGCAGCTAGCTGTGATGTTTGTGAAGTGTGGTTCCACATCGAATGTGAAAAATTACCAGAAGAGGTATATAACTTTATGCAAGATGAGGAGGCAGAAGGAGTGTTGATGTGGTAATGCAGTCACTGCAAGAAGGGTTGTGCTAAACTGCACAAGTACATAAAAAGAATTGAGCAACAACAGGTGGAACAAATGACCAGTCAAAATGAATTGGAAGGCAAAGTAAATCAACTGAGAGAATTTACAGAACAAGAACATGATAAGAATAAGGAGATAGAAGTCAGGATGGGTATATTGGAGGCAAAATCTATTGAAATAAATGATGTGTTGGAAACAAATCCGAAGAATGACAGGGGTTTTGAAAACAGACTGGAAACCTTGGAGGCTAGAACAGTGGGTTTAGAAGGGAAAGTAGATTCTGGCAGGGTAACAGGTAGTGCCACTAAAGTGAAGCAGGAAGACAACACAGGGAAACCAGAGCCTGTTGGTGAACATATAGAGGCACTAAATGAGAGAAAGAAGAGGGAAAACAACATAGTGGTATATGGTGTGCCAGAATCTGGATCCCCAACAATGAGCGAAAGGATTGAGAGTGATAAATCTTATGCACTGAACCTAATAAAAGAATGTGGCATCACTAGTGGCCAGGAGATAATAATTAAAGTGATTAGGCTGGGTAAATTTATCCAGGGAAAAGCTAGACCTATGCTAGTCAAGTTATCTACTGCAGATATAAAGGCCAACCTATTTAGAAACATCAGGAACCTGCAAGGTAATATGAAATTCCAAGACATAAGAATAGCCAATGACTTAACTAAAAGGGAGAGAGAACATGAAGCTGTTTTATGGCAGGAGGCAAAAAACTTAATGGACTCCGGGAAGGGGAGACACAGAGTGGTAGGTCCTCCGTGGAGGCGAAGAGTCGTCAAAATAGGGGTCCAAGAGAAGTAGTGAGGCCCAAAGAGGAGAAACATGTACATACCAGTAGTGTAAATAGTGTAAGGAAACTGATTAAAAATAGGAAAAAACAAGAACACAATGTTAATGTAGGTAAATTTCTTATTATGTTTAGTAATGTGGATGTGTTGAGTTCAGACAAGTTAATAGAGTTAAATGCACAGTTGAAGGAGATGGAAAATACTCTGCAAGTAATAGCCTTACAGGAGGTAAAGCCAAAACACTACAGATATGAATGGATTACAGCTGAATATAACCTAGAAGGTTATGACATTAGAGAGCAAAATCTCCTTAATAAGGAAGGGAGAGGTATGTTAATATATATATTAGGAAAGGAACCAAATTTTACAGTGTTGAACTTGATACTAAGTTTTGTGAATATTGCTGTATAGAAGTGCCATGTAGTAGTGGTAATTTACTATTTACCTCCATTTACAGAAGCCCTAATAGTGATGAAAGCAATAATATTAATTTGCTCCAACTTATGCAGGAAGTCAATGATAAAAGTATGCTTTATAAAATAATTGTAGGTGATTTTAATCTTCCACAAATAAATTGGAGTAATTATACTTCTGTAATGGGACTGAATGATGTTGGTACCATGTTCATCGAGAAAGTACGGGACTGCTTTCTCACTCAACATATAGAGGAAATCACCAGGATAAGAGGAGACAGCACAGGCAATACCCTTGACCTGTTGTTCAGTAACGAAGAATCTATAGTAGGAGATATCAAGCTGGAGAGTCCACTGGGAAAGAGTGACCATGCCTGTATTTATTTCCATTGTGACTTACAAGAGATGGAAGACAAAAGTAAAAAACAAGTGTACATGTATGAAAAAGCAGATTACCTACTGATGAAGCAAAGGCTTACGATGGACTGGATCCAATACTTATCATTGGAACCAGATATTGAAAGTAAGTGGAATAAGTTCAAAGGAAAATTCCAGGCAGTCATTGACGAGTGTGTCCCTAAGAAGATAATCAGAGGACTGAGGGTTAGCAGAAAAAGAACAAATGAAAAATTACCCATGAACAAGAAGCTCTGGGCTAAAGTGAAGAAAAAACAGAGACTGTGGGAGAGACTGAAAATAATGAAAACGAAGTTCAATGAAAGAGCATGCACAAGGGAGATGTATCTGGAAACTGAAAAGGAATACAGGAGATTAAATAACCAGGTCAGATGGGAAACTAGAAACATCTTGAAACGGAAAGAACAAGAGATTGCGAAGAAGGTTAAGGCAAATCCAAAAGTGTTCTGGAAGTATGTACAGACAAAAACAAGAACAAAAGCTAGAATTGCAGATCTTTACAAGGATGAGGAAAAAGTACAGAAGACTGTGAATGATCAAGAAAAGGCAGATGTACTCTCAGAGCAATTCTCACGAGTTTTTATCAAGGAACCAGATAGGGGGATACCAACAGCCAACAAGAAAGACGTGCCAGCTCTTGAACACCTGGAGATAACCGAGGGCAAAATAAGAAAGGTGATTCAAAAATTGAAAAGACATAAGTCTCCCGGTCCAGATGGGTTACATCCAAGAGTCATTAAGGAGATGATGGAGGAACTACTTCAGCCTCTGAGGATCTTGTTTGAAAGCTCTTTTCAAGAAGGAAATATACCCGAGGACTGGCGTATTGCATATATCACAGCTATCTATAAGAAGGGAAGTAAAAGTGAACCAGGAAACTACAGGCCAGTCAGTCTAACTAGTGTAATCTGCAAATTAATGGAGTCAATATTACGGGAAGAGATGATATCCCATATGAAAAAATATGGATTGTTTAGTAATAAACAGTTTGGCTTCATTTCCGGCAGGTCAACAGTCCTACAGTTGATTAGGGTACTAGACAGGTGGACGGAAATTATCGATGACAGTCAGGCTGTGGACATAGTGTATTGTGACTTCATGAAGGCTTTTGATAGAGTACCCCACAAAAGACTATTAGAAAAAGTATCTAGTTATCGCATTGATGGAAAATATCTTGATTGGATAAGGAATTTTTTAACTAAGAGAAAACAGAGGGTTGTGGTAAATGGAGAAGTATCTGACTGGAGAGAGGTCACTAGTGGGGTCCCTCAGGGTTCTGTCCTCAGCCCCCTGCTGTTTGTCCCTTTTATCAATGACCTGCCTGAGGCAATTAAACACGACAGTGAGGTATATCTATATGCTGATGACACAAAGATTTTTAGGAAAATAGAACGAGATGAGGATTGTGACATGCTGCAGGAGGACCTGGATGGGATCAGGGGTTGGACTGAGAAGTGGATGCTGAACTTTCACCCAGAAAAAAGTAAATACATGAGGATAGGAAGAACAAAAGTTGCTGACCATGGATATCATATGTACACCACAATCAAGAAGACCACTGTAGAGAAGGATGTAGGGGTAGTCATCGATGATAAGCTGACGTTTTCTGACCATCTAGCTGAGAAAATCAACAAGGCTAATAAAATAGTGGGCATTATTAGAACTTTTGTTCATCTGGATGCACCTATATTCAAGGCTCTGTACACTGCTCTGGTTAGGCCACACCTTGAGTATGCTAATCAAATTTGGTGCCCATATCTCATTAAGGATATTGAAGCAGTAGAGAATGTACAGAGGAGGGCTACCAAATTAGTACCACAGATCAAGGATTTATCTTATGAGGAAATACTAAGGAAATTACAGTTACCGACACTGGCGTACAGAAGATCTCGTGGGGACCAAGTGGAAACATACAAGATAGTGTGTGGCATATATGACCAGGCATGTACAGCAGGAATGTTCCAGATGAGGGAGGCTGACACTACCCGGGGGAACTCAAAGAAGATCTACAAAACAAGAACGAGGCTAAATCTCAGAAGACACTCGTTCACGAGTAGGGTTGTCAACAACTGGAATGGGTTACCTGAGTGAGTAGTGAATGTGGAGATGGCGGAAAAGTTTGAAGCAAAATTAGATAAATACTGGAAAAATCAACAAGTATATAATTATAGGGCACAAATATCCGCCACACACAGCCACCGTCCGAGTAGAGAAGAGGCTATTGAGCTGGAGTCACAGGCGTGAGCCTCTTCCAGAAGATCATCTGTGAGCATCTGTGAGTACTCTTCTTTTATCCTCTTCACCACCGGTCCGACTAATTACCCAAATGTAGCCGCAATGAAGTCAAATAATGGTCCTACATGAATAAATCGGACTGCTAATCACTTCTCGACTAGTATTTGGCGTCACAAAGTCACAAAAAAATGGAAAACTTACTTTAATCTGAGTTAATAGATCGCGTGCATGTACTGAGGGAGCGAGTAATTACCCAAATGTAGCAAAATGTAGTCGCAATGGAGTCAAATGATGGTCGTTCAAGCGTAAATCGGGCTGTGAATCACTTCTCGATTATTATTTGGTGTCATAAAGTCACAAAAAATTGGTAAACTTAATTTAATCTGAGTTGTATTATGTTAGGTTAGGTTAGGTTAGGTTAGGTACATGCACTCGATCTAATAATTCAGATTAAATTAAGTTTACCAATTTTTTGTGACTTCGTGACACCAAATACCAGTCGAGAAGTGGTTGGCAGTCTGATTTATTCATATAGGACCATTATTTGACTTCATTGCAGCTGCATTTGGGTAATTAGTCGGACCCCTTCACCACTGATCGGCTCGTTAGCCACTCGGGCGATCGGTCACGTCTGTCACGCAATGTTGGCAAGTACTGTACTAGGCATGTACTGGCTCCTGCATTAATGTGAACTGTTTTGCACCATAATTGAAATTACTGTTGCAAATACATACTCTTATGATCCACAAGTTGTTTATATTCTACCATTTCTTAAATCAAGCTACTGTATGAGGAATAAAGTTTACTTTCTTCTGAGTTGATGGGACTGAAAAGCGATAGGTAAATTATGGAAGTGTACAGACAGTTAAAACTGTCACCAATCTATGGAGACATGTTCTACAAGGTGCAGCCCAAGCTAAACAAAGGCTAGGATTCACCTTTGTTTATATACATCTTATGGTAAGTACGGAATGTAAACACAATTCAGCTCTCACAAAGAGGAACTATCAAAAGAAGGGCTTACTTAAAGCAAGGAAACAGCTGGATAAAGGTTTTTAACACAAGAAATCATATCATAATTGTATGAAGACCATTGATAACCCCAACAGTTGGAGGAGGCACCGTGCTCAACTGGCCGCCGCCATGCTGGGTCTGGGCCAGAGTCAACCATTCCATTGTTTACATACCTTTTCATTCTTGTTACCTAATAAATAAATTTAATATGTTACTAAATAATACCAAGTACTTTAATTTGTTTATATTTATCCTTTAATCACATTTATTTATTCGTTGTTAACTCAAGAAATGTAATTTACGCAGTGCATTCTTTTCGGTGATTCTCGCCATGTCCATTCACTTGAAACCAACATGGCAGGTTTCTATGATGATCAGTATTCCCGGTAAGATTGAATATTATAGTGCAAGATAGAAGAGTCTGGGTTTTGTCATCCCTACATTGTGATTCATTTTATTCGGAAGAGCCGGAGGCATCTAAAAGCTTAGTTTGCTAATAGGGTTCCATTATAAAGAGTGAAAAGAGACGTTCGGAAGTGCGGTTGGCGCGGTGGGTTACCAATCGGCAGTAATCTGGGATTTTGACGTCTGCAGTTCTTTTATCTGACGGTGGAGCAAACTTCCGGCTACAAGGCGGCGTGTCAAGTGTCACCCAAGTATCTGACAAAGGAGTTAGTACTCATCGTGTCGCGGCCATGGCTGATTCTGAAATGTAAGGTCGGTGTGTTTAACTACCTTCTCCGTCCAGATTGGCTAAAAACATTGCTATTTTTTTTTCATTATGAAGTTACTAATAACTGTAAAAAGTTGGTGATGTGTAGAAGTGGGGGTCTGCCCATTTCGTCACCATTATTTTTAACCTGTTTCGTCACCGTGTTCATTCCCATCAATATACTGTATATACGAAAATGACTGCTGTTTGGGATAGAAAAGAGTAAAACACACTAAGACAATAAAAGACGAAAAATAAAAATAAAAACATTGTTAATACGCCTGCAATCATCTCACTGCTGGGTGATTTATGCTCTGGTGCCAAGTCATCTTCATTTGTTCTGCGTTTTGTGTACCAATGTTGAATCGTTTTCTTTATTAAACAATTAATATTCAGGTATAGTAATAACACAATAAATCATTTGTTTTGCATTTTATTTAACACAATATTTTTTTCGTTTTCTTTATTAAATAATTAATATTCATGTATAATAATAATACAATACTTCCCGAGGCATCTGTATGCATGTGTAATTTTTAGTCGTGTAAAATAATAACTTGCAATTTGTCACTAATACCAGTGACTGTTAGTGGTGATGAAATGGACTTGATATTGGTAACAAATGAGGTTTTGGTGACGAACCGGGTCGGTGACGAAATGGGGTGTATCCTAGAAGTGTATACATAACACTTTGGAGTGAGATTATGAGTGTAACTTTAATTTATAATTAATGTTAGAAGCCTAATTTGGCTTATTGTTGGAATTTCAATGTAGAAATTAATATGTTCCTCCTATAATTTGTTTCAAAAGCTCAAGAGCTTCACATTCGTTTTAACATCCCCACCAGTTTCTATAGAGAGTTGATATTTTGCTATTTAGACTTTACCATTAGATAGTGGATATTTTGCCGTGACTGGCAGGTCTTAATAATGCTATTTTACCGTGAGTGTGCTGCTCTGATCGGTTAGTCGTCCATTAACAGCGAACAACGTGAGAATATGTGACCATGACTGGTGGCAGTTAGCATTTATTTCTTAGTTAGTCAGAAGTCTGTGTATGAAAAATGAGAAATAAATCCTAGCCCGCCAGAGTCACGGTCACATATTCTCATATACTGTAATTCAGTTTATGAGCTGGGTAAAAATTTTGGAGTTGCCTGAAAAAACACACACACACACATACATATATATATATATATATATATATATATATATATATATATATATATATATATATATATATATATATATATATATATATATATATATATATATATATATATATATATATATAGTGGTCCTTCGGTTAACAAACAGTTCGATTAACGAACAAAACTTCGATTAGCTAAATCCTTACAACAAACACGTGTGCATCAGCTGATCGGCCAGTCTGCCAATACAGTAATTGGTTCTATGTTTACATTCGTTTCCAGTGGAGTAAATATCAAGAAAGTTGGTCTCCTGAATATTTCTGCTTTTTTTATATTAAAATTGTTGGTTATTCTGAAATTTAGTTTACATATTGATAATATATACAGTACAGGGAACAGTTTTTGTGCGCCAATCAGCTGATTGAATCACCCAACAACGCTTCTCAGTTTAACTTTGTTTATAGTGGAGTGAACATCGAGTTTATTGGTCTCTTGAATATTTTTGCATTTTTACATTAAAATTATTGGTTATCCTGAAATTTAGTTAACATATTGATAATATACAGTGCAGAAATTATTATGAAACATGAAGAAGGCATTAGAACCAATGCACCCTGTAAAGAATATGGCATGACATCATCGACTGCCTCTACATTCAGCTGTTTGATATGTAAACAAAGCTGCCGGGGATACAACATACACACCTCAAAGTACAGTAAGTTAAAATACAGTATTTTATTGTTTTTATTTATTATTGTACAGTATACTGTATGGTACAGTACTGTATTTAGTTTATATTTAATGTTTTGTTAACTCTATTACTGGTATACAGTATTCTGTATGTACCTTTTCTGTGAGTTGGAACGAATTACCCAATGTCCCATTGAAATAATAGATTCGGTTAACGAACGAATCTGGAACAAACTGTTCGAAGACCGAGGAACCACTGTATATGTATACACGGCCGTCGTATGTATAGGTTGTCGTAAGTCGAGGAGAGACTGTATTTTTATATATATATATATATATATATATATATATATATATATATATATATATATATATATATATATATATATATATATATATATATATATATATATATATATATATATATATATATATATATATATATGCAAGTAAATCACTGTAGGTGCTCGTGATAGGTATGAAATGAGGGGTGAGTACACTCACCCCTGAAGATGTGAATAATACGAAGCGCTTTTGGGAACTTCGTGTTTTCTTCTCTTTGTGGTTATCAGCATATATATATATATATATATGGTATATATATATCTGATAAAAATCACACGGCAAAATGGAAACAACGGAGTACCTTAGCTTTCGTCTTTATTCAAGACATCTTCAAAGGCATTTTCCCGTGTGATTTTATCAAGATTTATCTTATCCACGTTTTCAGTGTGGATTTACATGAAATATATATATATATATATATATATATATATATCATTAACCCAATAGCACACGGATCTCTACATACAATCAACACCTCAACCCGCCAGGATTCGAACCCACGGCCCACTAGCACATGACTGTGACCGGGGAACGCTAACCGCTGGACCACCAGGATACTAAAAGCAGTCCTAGACTTTGTTATATTTCACACAAAGCCTGTTCAACGAGCTTATGGCGCCGTGAACCTCTAATGGGGACTACCCGTATCACGTAGGTGGTCAGAGTAAAGTTTTACCAAATCCGGCTTCGAAACACGAGGATCCATATATATTTCATTAGCCCAATAGCACGGTTAGCGTTCCCCGGTCACAGTCATGGGCTAGTGGACCGTGGGTTCGAATCCTGGCGGGTTGAGGTGTTGATTGTATGTATGTATATATATATATATATATATATATATATATATATATATATATATATATATATATATATATATATATATATATATATATATATATATATATATATATATATATATATATATATATATATATATATATATATATATATATATATATATATATATTATATATATATATATATATATATATATATATATATATATATATATATATATCTTGGATAAAATCACACGGAAATGGAAACAACGAGTACCTTAGCTTTCGCTCTTTATTCAAGACATCTTCAGAGCAACTGGATTACATGGACAGAGAGAGGCTTAAATATACAGGGTGACCTAAAACATGAGGTCAGCTAAGGTACCGTTGTTTCCATTTTCTCCAGTGATTTTATCAAGATTTATCTTATCCACGTTTTCATTGTGGGATTTACATGAAATATATATATATATATATATATATATATATATATATATATATATATATATATATTATAATAATATAAAAAGTTAAATAACATAGCACACAAAGTTGTTTCAAGACATCTTCAGTTGCCTCTGAAGATGTCTTGAAAGCTAAGGTGCTCCGTTGTTTCCCTTTTCCCGTGTGATTTTATCAAGATTTATCTTATCCACATACATACATACATACATACAGTGGGGTATGCTATAACGAAGCTAATTGGTTCTAGAACCTTGTTCGTTATAGCATTCGTTCGTTATAGGATTAATCCGTTCCAGGCCCCCAAATACAACCACTTAACACTGAAAAATATAATATAAAATTGTAAAAATTGTAAAAAAGTGCATAAATATGCATCTAAACCCCTGAAATAAAGAATATCATTAATATTTGTAATAAAAAAACAATAAATAAGAAAAAAAAATTAAATAATGTTCGTTGTAGGAGTTTCGTTCGTTATAGCATTCTCAATTTTATAGGTAAAACCGTTCGTTATAGGAATATTCGTAGTAGGATCCGTTCGTTATAGCATACCCCACTGTACATACATACATACATACATACATACATGCATGCATGTATGTATTATCAGCATATATATGGTTATCAGCATATATATATATATATATATTTTTTTTTTTTTTTTCCCACTTGATTTTTATGTGTCTTTATTATTATTATTTCATTGTTATTTTCAATTGTGTATTTTATTTACTATGAATTATTATTATTATTAATATTACATTTTGCCCCTGACCTCGATGTAGGTAACTGACCTGTGCCCGGTTGGGCTAATCCCCGTAAAAATTTATATATATATATATATATATATATATATATATATATATATATATATATATATATATATATATATATATATATATATATATATATATATATATATATATATCAGTCTTGCAAACACTTTGGATATTGTCGAGGAATTCTTTACAGTACTCTTAATATCACCCTCTCTTGATTCCAAACAATGGTACCGGTATTGCAATTAAACTGGAATTAACACTGTTTTTCTTCCGAACAGGGTCCAGAAATGTACCCTGTTCATAACTCAAGGACTGGGTATACAGTATATATTAAGAAAGGTGACCTAAAATGAAAATTATACCAATATTGAAACCTTATGATCTCTAGTGCATACGTATAAAATGCTGTATTACTGGACTACATAAATGTGTCAATATTTTATAATCTTTAGTACTGGTAAATTTCTAGGGACTTTATGCAAGGCTGAACAGTTACGGTAGTCTTCATCATTTTCAGTAGCTAGATGTGATTTACCTTTAGATACTTAAGGAAATAACATTCTCTCACTATGTACAGTATTGGTGTTTAAATTGTTTTACATTCTGTAACCTACTAGTGTTTTGGTTGTCGGGTTGGTTGAGTACTAGTCTGTGGGATTTGTGGCTACCTGAGCTGGCCAGTATACTCTAACCATTAATTACTTTTCTGTTTCTTACCTTTACTATTAATAAGATCTTAAATGTATTGGGGTGGGTTCTTGGGGTGTCAGAGCCAGCTGAGAGCACATTACTATACAGTATACTGACAGGATTCCTGACACATCCCTCCATATCCCAGTACTGTACTGTATAATCCTTCAGTTAAGCTTGAAGATGATGATGTCAGTTTTATCCATCTCCTGCTCCCTAAAATAGAACATATGGGATAGTTATGGGCTGTCCTTGAAAACATTTAACGTGATAAACCTGTACTTTAGTTTAAGGAAAAAAAGTAAATACCCCCTGTATATACTGTAGTCTGGTAAAATAATGTTGACATTTTGCCATGTTATAAACCTAAAAATTCTAAGTGAAGATATTGGTACACTACTTGTTTAATTTTTTGGCTTTATTGTTTTAGGGTGTCTATACTGTTGCTACTGTACCTTATTTATTGCAAAATGTTCAGGTACTAGTTCTCTTACTCTGTTATATTTGTACTGTACTTGAATTTAATGTGAGGTTGCATGTTAAACCACACATCCCGCCAGTCGGGGAAAATAACATGCAGTACCGTAAAAGATATAGCTATATGATATATACCTCAACTGTATGTTGTAGGTGATATATTATTCCCTTGAATTAAAGAACTAGAAGTAGGTAGCTAGTGAGAAGTCATGAGGTGTTCAACTCTCAGTACATAATCAGGTTGGGATTGAAAGTCTTTAAATTTTGTACCATAGCAATTTTTAAAGATTACGATAGGAAAATCAGTCTCCTGGAGAAGACAATTAAATTGTCTCCTGCTTCTTGGGCTTTGTGCAAGATTAGCTCAAAACCCCGTATGGAATTTTATAGGCTGTTATACACGTCTTATCCCTTTCTCCAACTCTTGTTGACATCCATGTACAGTACTGTATATTATCCAAGCATTTTCATACAAGCATATTTAGTAATGATAACTTTTGTTTTTGAGCTCTATGGTGGCTTGGCTTGAGAGACTGACACAAGACTGGCAGGGCCATCTGCAGATGTTGCATATGTGGAGGGCTACATCTTGTTTGGGAAGGGGTGTCAACAGCATCTTTCCAGCAATTCTGCTTGTCTGCCTTGGTATGCAGTTGGCTTACTCGAAAGTCTTGACACCTTCTCTTGTGGTGCTCCTCCAAGTATTGTTGTGTGAAGTGATCGCCTCCCAGGTGAGGGGGTCAATTTGGCCTTTTTTAGGTTTGTCTTAAGACAATCCTTATGCATTTTCTGCTACCTCCGTTATGCTTACCATTCTTTAGGTGACAGAAGAATAGCTGCTTTGGCAGTGTACTGTCATCCATGCTGGTAACATAGCCAGCCCAACATAGTTGTTTATGTATAATGGCTGCCTCAATGCTCCTACAATTGGTTTCAGCGAGAATATTTGCATTTGTTCTCTTGTCTTCCCAGTGAATTCAGAGGATGAAACTTAGACTATGTTGGTGAAGTTTTCAAGTACCTTGATACGACCTATGTCTCATTGCCATATTACTGTACAGAGTATGGATGACCACTGATCAATATACGTGCAGCTTTGTAGATAATTTCAACTCCTTTGAACTGAAGACACGGGTACAGAGTCTGCCAAAGGCTTAAGATGCATATTTGATCCGATGTTAAATCTCTTCATTGATGTCTGTGGTGGTGGACAGGTGGGAGCCTAAGTACTGAAAGTGGTTAACATTAGAGAAGGTAGTACAGTATAGTGGTCCCTCGGTTAACGAGCACAATTCGTTCCAGAAGGTTGCTCGTTAACCGAAACCATTCTTTCAATGGGTTTTTGGATAATTGGTTCCAGCTCACCGAAAATTGCATACAAACTAAAAATAAATGCAGTAAAGTACACTTACTTTGAGGTGTGCATGTAGAAGGCTCCTGGTTGATGATGATGATGGTGGAAATTAGAATGGGGGTGGAGGAGAAGGGAGAAGAGAAGGCATTGGGGTGGAAGAGAAGTCACCCCATGCCGCCATTTCGCCCATAAAATTTTAGTTCACTTGTAATTCAAGATTATTTTCTTTAAATCAACACTGCACTGCACTATATATTATCAATATGCAAAATATATTTCAAAATTACCAATAATTTGACTGGAAACAGAAAAAAGCATTTATGTTGAAGAGTTTCGAACAAGATGTTCCTTCCTCTGAACTGGTAAACAAACTGACGCCAAGCTTGGTGTGTTGAGTGGCTGTTTGGCGTGCAAAAAACTAGTTTCCTGTACTTCAATTATGTTCAATAATTGTTAAAATGACTAAAAAAAATAATATAAAACTTTTAAAATTATTGAATAGTACAACCTTCTTGATATTTACTAAACTGGTAAGGAATTTAAGCCCTAAAACCGATTACTATATTGGCGGACTAATACTACAGCTGGTGGGAAGCCAAATGCAGGCGAAAACATGTTGGGAAAAATTCGTAAGGAATTTGTTAACCGAGGGTTTGCTCGTTAACCGAAGTGAAGAATCTTATGGAAGGTAATTCATTAACCGAGGGATCACTGTACTGTTAACCTGAATGTTTGGCTGAACCAGAGGCAGGCTGGAAGAGGATCGGAGTCTAATGTTCACCTCAAGGCCAAAGTGCATACGCGTGTGCGTTGGTTCAGGATATCCTTTAGGCCGCTTTCAGTATAAGCGACGATGGTGAGGTTGTCTGCATATTGAAGTTCACTTATAGAAGCAGCTGACACCTTTGTTCCTGCCTGGAGTTGTCTATGTTGAAAATTCGGTGCTACTGTAGTATGCTGTCTACCCAGCTGGAGTTGTGTCTGCTGCCGGGATATTTATACTGTAGCATCCATTAACCTAACCCAATCCAACCTAGGTTAAGATAGGTTAATTTGGGTTAGGTTATGACAGGTTAATTTGGGGTAGGTTAAAATATATAATTAGTTAGGTTAGGTTGGGTTAATAGATACTACAGTGTAAATATCCCGGTAGACCAACTCCAGCTCAGTAGAGACACACTATAGTATAGAAGCACCGAATGTTCCCTTCATTCTGTATTCAATGTTCACCCTTCCAGCTAAATTGGAACTGGCATGGATAAGGAAGGCAACCAAGAAAATGGAAAAGAGTTGATGCCAGTATACATCCTTGTTTTACCCCAATTTGGATGTGGGAAAAACTCAGACTGGGCGCCATTATGCAGGACACTGACTTTCATACCATCATTTACCTGAGAGGAGTGCATCAATATCCTGGCTATTTTCATCAAATCAAACCTGGTGTTTTCTTTTCTTCTGGCCAAGGGTCTTGCTGCAGGTTTTTGTGATGACAGCACAGGGGATACCCCATTCGGCACTCGGATTCGGGTTGTTTGTTGTTGGGTTTTTATCGATCCATCTTCAAATTGCTCTCTGAAAGGATGTTCTACTGCTTGATCCTCCAGTCAGTTGGTGTTGAAACCGCTGCTGGTGGTATGTTGCCTTTGCCCTTTTATGACGTGAAGGGAGAGATTTGCTCTTGACGAGCCAATGACCTGTCTCATAGGTTTTAGCTCCATGTGGCTCTGGTGATGAGGACATGTCAGCGATCTGTTTCTCTGACAATGATGTGTTCAATGAGATGCCAATGTTTGGATCGCTGGTGTTGCCAAGAGTCCTTGAATTTGTCGGCCTACCTAAATAAGGTGTTGGTGATAGTGAGGTTGTGTTTAGGACACTTGCTTAGGAGGAGTAGGCCATTACTCCTTATGGTTCCCTGCCATAAGTCAGCATCTCTGCCAACTCTGCCATTGAAGTCACCTAGGAGTACAATCTTATCTTCTCTGGGGATATAGGATAGCACTCTCCTGATCAGCATAAAAGGCCTCCTTGATTTCATCCTTTGCATCTACTGTTGGGGCATATGCACCGATGAAGAAGGCATGACATGAGTCATTCAGTGGGGCTCCATTGTTGCAGTTTCTCTTCGCAGCAGGCCTACCCTTCCAGATGAAGGTATAGCTGAACCCCCGTTCTGGGAGCCAAGACTCACTAATGGCTGCTATGTTGATGTTGTATCTAGACAACTCTTTTGCCACAAGTGTGGCTCTTCTTTCGGGACACTCGTTTGTCTTGACATTCCGTGCAGGTAGTTTGTTTTGTTTTGATCTGTTGTGATGTTTTCGACCGCATTTGGATGACCTTACTCGGTGCAGTTGCTCAGTCAGTTGGAGTTTTTAAGCAGGCTTTGTTTGGGGCACTTTTTCTAGCCCCTCCCCATGTGGGGTAAGCAGAGTGACTCCTGGAAAGGGTTGCTCAGTCACACAGACAGTAACCAGATTGCACTGCTGCCTAGATCCCAGTGCATAAAAGACCATCTTATCTATGCCACACATGCAGAGTTGTGATGAAGGACTCCTGGCAGTCATCTGTCTTTCCCATCGCCATAGAACTTTTCGGGGTTTAGGGGTTCTGATGATGTTGGAAAGTATGATGAGCTAGGTGCTTCCTACATGTGCGTTGATAAAGCTATTGTATCAAAAGGCACATTTTGTGTAACATTATGGTCTTTGTATACTGTAGTGTTGTCTGTTTGTAAACATTTAAGTAAAAATTTTAATTGTTCAGTATATATTCAGTCAAGTTAATAGGTATATGCTTTGAAAGGTAAACAGATGCCTGCTGTGCTGGTTTTGGGGTGAAAAGGTCAAAGGTCACTGACGACATCACTGTGCTTGTTGCAGTGCCTGTTACTCTTCTCTGTTATAGCCAATTCTATGAAGTAATGTACTGTAGGGTATATGTTTTCTCTTCAATTTTGCTCCAATTTCCTATTACTATTATTATTACTAGGATGCTGCAACTTTAATTTAATAGTGGGTGTAACATCAAGTTTATTTTATTTTAGGACCAACTTTCGTGGAAGCGGAGGTGGTGGCAGCGGCGGTGGTGTAGGAGGAGGAGGATGTTATAGTGACACTGGGCGGTATTCAGGTAGTCGGCCGAGGAAACCTCTCCCAACAGAAGCTCCCTACACAGCTTTTGTGGGGAACCTTCCCATGGGTGTTGTCCAAGGAGATATTGACCAGATCTTTAAGAATCAAAAGGTAAGAAAGATTTTTATTACCCAGTATAATACAGTACTGGGTGTATTAACAAAGACCAGAACTACTGTTTTAGTTTATTCACCAGTAGCTTTGTTCAATGAGTTTCAAATCAGTGCAGTATTCAGCTATATTTTCCAGTTTAATATGTCCCATATTAGATATTTTGTTGTTGAAAAATTTACATCTTCCAGTATACAATACTGGACTAGCTATGGTATATTGTTGATGAGCTTACCTGTAACTTTTATTATGCTCTATATATTGTCTGTTATAAAGTTCCATGCATTGTTGATGGACTGTAAAACATAAATTGTTAGCTTCTATGTCCTGATATTAGCTAAGTATAGTTTACTAAACTTATATGTCAGAGGTGCAAAAAAATTCTTCGTAAATCACGATGCTGATTCTAAAAGTATTGTAAGCCTTATGATTGTAAAACTCCCATGATCTTGAATTGTTATTATTATATTGTTTCATGTTTTTCACTGAATCAGTTTATTTTTCTCCCCAAATAACTCAGCCCCGCATGACACCATTGTGGCATCGAACATAAAAGGCGAAAAAACTTACACTCAGTCACGTTGGCATCCAATGGGCTATACCTGTATTTTCACATAACTCAAAGACTATTCAGTGAAACTGACTGAACTTTAGAAGCCATTTGACCTGAGGTGGTCTTGGTCATTGTGTGCATGGCAGAACAGCATGAAGCCAGTGTCCCTCTGGCCATTAGAGCGAGAGGAGGGTGCACCGCTCAGCCCTTTAATTATTCCATGAGTTTTTGTGTTATATTATTTTTCCTTATATTCTACATGCTTTGTTCTTTACTTTGGTCGATAATAAATATCAATGCACACCATAATACTGTAGTAGGATAATGTGAATGGAAAGTGGGATGTTACTAAACATTTTCCTACTTTTCAACTTAAACTAAAAAAAATTGGCTTATATTTCAAGATTTTAAATTGTTTTATGGTTTCATGCAGTTTTTCAGACAATTTTATGCTAGAAGAGACCCCATTACAGTTAATAAAACAATTCCATGGCAGTGAAATGAGCCCTAAAAAAAAAAATTTTTTTCAACGATTTTTTGGCAAAAAACTCTGCGGCTGAGCGTAAGTTTTCATGCATGTATGTCTCCGGCTCCGAGGCTGAAAGGGTTAATGGCCTCTGGTGAATAGGTAGAGTAGGCCCTGACCAGTGATGATATTGATCCATGTTGACTGGTACTGTACATAACGGGTATTTCTCACATACAGTGGGGTAGTGTTTTTCAGTTGTATTTTATTAAAATAAAAGTTGGTAAAATTTCACCCATAAGTTGATTACATAAGGATGTGTAATTTATATAGGTATGGAAGAAACCTTTATTCCATTATTGTAGACCTGGGTTAACTTATTGCAGCCTCCTTCCAGAGGCTTTCATTTTATCAGTTATGTCCATAATCACATGGTGACTTATGCATACTTTAAACATTTATTTCATTTGTATTGAAGTATGTACATTATCTTCAGACTCACTAGTCTACATCATTGGCTTCCCTTAGAATTCAGCAACAGTTTCAAAGCCATCTGCACTATTTAGGTGATTAAGGGCTTAAAATGCAAAGGACTTGTGAGCAGTTCTTGAAAAAGCTGTAGAGACTAGCCTGTCATCCATTAAGTGTTCGTTTACACTAAACAAATATGTTATAATGGCAGAGTGTATTTGCATGTTTATTTAGGTAGCTGCCAAAGATGGGGGACTTGAGGCTGTAAATGTTCATATATTTGTGGACTTCAGATTTGTCTTTGACACATTTGTAATATTATTTGACTTGACTCATATTTTGACTTGTGACATGACTTGAGACTTGGCTGAAATAACTTTGAGTATTTTTCACTTGTGTCAACCTATATATAAATTTGCAAGTAACTTCAGTAGTTTAATTATTTCATTTCAATTTTAATAATTAAAGAAAGGTATGAGATCAACTAACAGTGTTCTAGGACTGTGATGTGATGACAGGCACAGGGTTGCCAGTTTGGGAACTAGACTTGAATGATCCCTGTCATGACTGGACTGTAATCATGAGTGTCCACCTTTCTATGTGACCTGAGAGGAAGGTGGATTACCTTATTTGGCCTTTCTTTTTTCCTATTATGGCCTGTTCTGGTTCTAGAAATTTTAGAATGCTTTCAAAAAGGATGGAAGCACTCATCACCCTTCTATACCCCCTCCCCCTTTCTTTATACCATTTGTACAGAACAGTGTCTATCCTAACTGGTCAAATTGTTTTTAAAGAGTTAGAAACTTTGTTTTTTTTATATGAGTAGCACAATTTGTTTCTTGTAAAGTTCAACAACTTTTAACTTTGTTTGGCATCTCAAAACACACCATCAGAAGTAAATTACATTTATTTTTTGCATAAAACAATTGTATAATTAGCAACAAATATTGTAATACTAAAATTTAAGAAATAAAAAAAATTAAATAAATTCAAGTACTAGATAAGAAAAAAAAGAGTACTTGTCATGGGTATGGATGGCTTTACCTTAGTCTATTGGTGCTCAACACTCTTGGGGGTTTTTCATGCGCAAATTTGCGTATGAACTCAGATTTACAATGAAATAATTTTATAATTGCATATGAACGTTAGATATGCAAGACAGACATTTGGCAACGTGGATGTGATCTGGCACCTATGTAGACTGCCTCCAAGGTTAGGTGAGTGACCACATCAGTCGCTCTTTGTGGTTCAATGGCGCAGGATGTAACCTTGACCTTCATTTCCCACTATTTTCTCATGACTTGTGCTGATTTCTTGTTCATCACAGTGATTTGATTTATTCATAACAGTGTTGTGAGAATATTGAACCATGCCTCGTGTTGCTGGTGAAGGTGGGGGGGAGGGGGACATAAAAAATCCAAGGAGATTTCACTATGGTGATTGTGTGGTACCTCCTGGGGCCTCTCACAGTGCCCCTGGCCCTTCTAGTGCAAGTGATAGTTTGTCTGGCCCTTCAACAAGCAGTCATAGTGCGAAAGGAACTGGCCGGCATGTCGTTGTGGCTAAAAGGAAAAATAAAAAAGTGTTGCTCATGCGGCATCTCGGCCATACCAGCGTGACCGCTCATCTCCCTCACAGGTGTGCACTACCTGTACTCCCACTAAAACTAGATTTAGTCACCTTGTTCAGGCTAAGTACGGCACCAAATGCGCCAACATGTAAGTACAGTAATTCATATATTTTTGTAAAAAAAAAAATAATAATAATAATTTTATGCATTACATTAAACCAATATTCTACAGTTATTATTTCATATGAATTTCGAAAATAATAAGCATTTATAAACACATTATGTATAATTCATGTAAAAAAAATTGAAACTTTGGGCAAGGAATATTTGCATTTGGGAGCTTGAGTGACAGCCATGCACTATAATTTGTGTTAAATTTACACTTATGTATAGATTTCATAATTTTATTGTGATTACATATATAAAACTATTTGTAGTAAGCTTGCTATGTCTCAATATGTACAATTATATTTTGGGCTCGGAGGGAAAAAATTTATAATCTGTACACAGCTTGGGTGTGCTCATCAGAACACACAATTTACACCACTATTACCTAGCGAAATAATAATTTTTTCACAACCTTTCTTCTATAATTATTTTTTGCTAAACATGTATGCTTTGTAATGGAATAACATTCATATTACAATCACATGAAATAATGAAAGTATATAGCGATGTATAAACATTTTCTTTAAGCATAAACAAAATTGTTTTCGTATACTCGCACTTAGGTAGAGAAACAAGTTTTTATTGTGATCACTTTTATAAAGCTGTTTGTAGATACTTTGTTTACAATGGTAATGCAACAAACCCCAGCTTTTTATCTCAAATAGCAAGCTTTCTATGAATCATAACCTACAATTATCAATCGTGTGGTGCAGGCAAGTGCGGTGAGGTGAGTTGGCCAGACCCAAGCATCTCACCAGAGAGCACCTCTCTTAACCCAAGATTGTTAATCTGGGTTAGTTTCAAGGGTTCTGCAAGAAAAAAATTGGTAATGGTGTAATCAAAGTAAGAATGTTAACATTCTTTTCTGAAATGTCAATGAAAATCCCTTGTAGTAACTATTAGTCATTAGTTGTCACCAACACGAGCATCTGACCACCTAGTTACGAGCAACCACTATGAGACTTCTTAAAGGGTGAGCTGCACAGCTTGAAATACAGACCCATCACACTCGTTTCTTACTTCTCCCCAATACAAATGACATGGCTGTACAATCTCAGTGTGATATTTCTCACATTACTAAGGCAGCAAATGAAAACAGATGGGCAGTGTCATACAGAATGATTTACCATATTGACTGTTCTTGTGAGGGTCATTTGAGGAAAAATCATTTAAAAACATTATGTACAACAGGCATGGGCAACCAGAGCATGCAGTACGGTACGGTTATGAGGGTGATAAAAGTTCGGTTCAATATTTTTTTCAAAGTTCAGTAAGGTACGAAAATACGATTAATTTTTCGTACTTTTATCGTACCATTTCGAACCAAGCCATTCCCTTGAAATGTAGGCTGGCCACGTCGCCAGGACAATAGCTTGGGTCAGATCAGATCAGACCACACCACACTCGGTGAGCCAGTGAGACCCACAAAATTACATTGCCCGAGGGGGGATGCCCGTGCTAGGCTTTGACACGCGCGCGCGCACACATATAATGATGAATTATCATTCCCGAGTCTGATGGCGTACGATGCACAGTCAGTCAGGCTGACTCCTGCAGCTAGGGACAGAGAACTAAGTAAAATGTGTAATTTAGCATTAATATATTAGAATCTTAAGTATTATTATTATGTTAAGAATAAAATACTAAAGTTAATAATAGAATTATTCTTGTTTTTTTTTACACCTTAAATTAGGCTACAATTTGTTTGGGGGTACGAAATTACTGTACGATATTTTATCGTACTAGTACGGTACAAACTTATATATGAGGTTATGGTATGAAATTGCGGTACATAATTTTTCCTTTGGTACGAATTACGATAAATCAATCGTACCATACCGAACTGCATGCAGCCCAGACCATGTGTTTGTGCAGCCCATGGAGTGATTGAGAATTCTATTTACTGTTTCCCCGTGGTTCAGGTAGATGCAGCCAGTTTATGGTGAATAAATCATGATCTATTAAAAGAATAATCTTCACACACAATTTGTTACTGTTTCATCACCTAAGAGTAAGTAACTATGAAAATTTAACAGTGAAATAAGTATATATATAGTCAACAATATAAACATTTTAACTTGTGTGAGCTTACTGGCCAAGTTCGGCACGGTCTGTTCAATGGATTAGCTATGTGGCAGTGGGTGGGTCACTTGGGAATTAACTAAGGTTGGGTAAGTCCAAGTGAGTTCACGGGCGATGGTTACACAGGGTTTAAGTAATTTAAGTGGAAAAGTACTTCCAGAATATCACAAAAACATCTAAATCACACCTCGGAAACCCATAGTTGGCGAATACCTGGTAATTAGGATTGAAAAAATTGAATTCAAATCTTCGAAGCATCATTATGGCCAAAAATTACCCTGCAATCGAATCATGGACAATACAATCGGAATCAACATGCTCAGGAGTACCTAGACTGAGAATTTAAACAATGCAGTAGTATATAATTTTTGGCCCAAACTGCCAAAATATTAAGCCATATGTACAGTGGTCCCTCGGTTAACGAACACAATTCGTTCCAGAAGGTTGTTCATTAACCGAAACCATTGTTTCAATGGGATTTTGGGTACCGGTAATTGGTTCCAGCTCACCGAAAATTACATACAAAGTAAAAAAAAAATTGCAGTTAAGTACACTTACTTTGAGGTGTGTATGTAGAAGGCTCCTGGTTGATGATGATGGGAATTAGAAGTGGGGGTGGAGGAGAAGGAAGAAGAGAAGGAAGTGGGGGTGGAAGAGAAATCACCCCATGCTTCATGCCGTCATTTCACCCATAAAATTTTAAGTTCACTAGGTGTAATTCAAGATTATTTTCTTTAAATTAATACTGCACTATATATTGTCAATATCTTAAATAAATTTCAGAATGACCAATAATTGTACTGTAAAAACATATAAATAGTTTATGTTCAAGAGAGCCACAAGCAAGATGTTACCTCCACTGAACAGAGAGACAAACAGATGCCTTGGTGGGTGAGTGAAGTGGCTGATGGGTGCACCAAAAACTAGTTCCCTGTACTGCAATTATGTTAAATAAGTGTTAAATGACTAAAAATTTTAATATAAAACTTGGAAAATTATTGAATAGTACAACCTTCTTGATATTTACTCCAATTTTAACGAATGTAAGCTCTAGAACCGATTTCTGTATTGGGGGACTAATCTTCCGGCTGGTGAGCAAGCCAAAGCATGTCGAAACATTTTCGTAAGAATTTTGTTAACCGAATTTTTGTTCGTTAACTGAATTTTTGTTTCTTAACTGAATTGAATATTCTTATGGAAGGTAATTCGTTAACCGAGGCGTTCGTTAACCGAGGGACCACTGTATTAGTAATTTTTATTCCGAAATATACTTTTCTCTTAGAATTGGAATTAAGGAGTTTAACTAATTAAGTACAGTAGAACGTCGATTTAAAGAGATTCAATTTAAGATTATTAATTTAAAGCGACACCCACAATTAAGGGCAATGTTTTAATTTAAAGCGAATCTCCTATTTTGCACGAGTCAATCTGGCGCATCATATTTTAAAATTTGTGCCTAATGTTTCTCTGGACACGCTACACTGTCCTAAGGGCAAAGCTGTGATGTACATGTACTCAAAATAATGTACTAAATGATTACTAAATTTTAGTCTAGTGCAAACTATAACATGATTACAGCTCCTCTCCGACTTATGACGGGGTTAGGGACCCAAATCCAGGTCGTAAGTCGAAAATGCTTAAATAATACATAGAAAATCTAAAATAGGCTTCTCTTTTTCTTCTCAGCACCACAAAGCTCACTTTTAAGCTTGCCAGCCATTTTAAAGTGAATTACAAACGAAAATTTTGTCTGTACTGACGTTGGGACTCGAAAATACGTAATTTGACAAAATTTTGGTACAACCGAGGCAGGTCGTAAGCCGGGGAGGAGCTGTATATTCAAATTAATCACTATCATAAGAATTCCAGCAATGTAAATTATATTCTCCCTGGTCACTTCTGTGTACATTTTAAAACAAAAACCAAAAACTCAATCTAAAGGACATAAATAAACAAATAAATACTTCACTAGACCTTCAGCCCCAACTGTCAAACGTGTCACTGTCACCTCCCCCATCTTCCCAGTCAGGGTTTGGTGATTTTAGGCTTACAGTTTTATCTTAAATAATATCACAGACTAAAGTTAGGAGAATATAATTTGCATTGCTGGAATCCTTGCAAGACTGTGAATAATTTGAATATAAACATATATTTTGCACAAGAGATAAATTTTTTAGCCCTTTCTAATAAAATTAATTAGAACATGTCAGTTCAGTGACATTTTATAAGAGAAAAACATAGTCACTCTTAAGGACAGATAAATAAATAAGCACTAGACCTTGGCATCAACTGTCAAACATATCACCTCCCCCCCCCCATTTTCCCAGCAGCTGATCGCCAGTAAACAGACCATTTCACGTCCCATAATTTTTAGCTGTGTTGATTTATGAGTGTTTGTTTTATCATAATACTGCAAAAAACAATGTTTTGTTTATTCTAGGAGATGGGCTGAGGTGCATCTGGGTCGACTGTCAGTCTTTTTATTATTTTGTGTTTCTCTCAAGTACCAAACTAAATTATTCCATTGAAACAACACTTCGATTTAGTGCGAATTAGGTTTAAAGCAACCTCTCTTGGAACGTATCTCATGTTATATCGACATTCTACTGTACTTCCTTTATAACACAAAAACACCAAAATAGCACCTCGGAAACCCATAGTTGGCGAGTAATTAGCCTTGAAATACTGTTATGTAATTCAAATCTTCCAAGCATCATTACAACCACTAATTACTCCTCAATCGAATTGTGGACCATAGATTCAGAATTGGCATGCTCACGAGTACTTATACTGTACTGAGAATTTAGACGAAATCTAATTTTTGGTACGAAACCGGCAATATACAGTACTATATATATATATATATATATATATATATATATATATATATATATATATATATATATATATATATATATATATATATATATATATATATATATATATATATATATATATATATATATATATATATATATATACACACACACACACACACACACACACAGTATTACCCGCCTAACGGTTTCATAGCGTTTTTTATCATATACTCGATTGCCTGCCAGATGAACTTTCATAACGCGAATTTTTATTACTCTGGGAAGGGTGACGAACGCGATCTTTCAAAATTCGCCCAGTCATCAAAACATTACCGAGTTCTTCACCCGCCACCCACCACAGCCGGCCCAAGTCAGTGATAGTGATAATTATAGTGAGGATATGGACTTATATGGCCTTTGAGGGGTTTGACAAAGAGGCCCTGCAAGCCTCTGTGGTGGATAGTGATACAATTGATACAAGTGATACAGGTGAGGGCCAATAATCTGCCCTCTGCCTCGGAACCAACCCCCCATCCCCGTGTGCCCAGCCATCTTTTCTACTAATGCAAGTGTTAAAAAACCTAATATTATTGATATTTCTCTTAATTATTAATTGTGTGTGCATACCATCATAAAGTTAAGATAAAATTTTTACTACAACATAGTTGTGTGTCGTCAAAAAGTGGAGTTTGGGGGTCGGGCCAGTCTCTATTGGAATTAATCCCATATGTTCTGTTGTTCACTTAACGCGGTTTTCACTTAACGCGGTACCCTGTGGGTTCAATTGACCGCGTTAAGCGGGGTACTACTGTATATATCACTGAATTTGAGTAATGGCATGTACAAGCTGGACAATTTTGTAATTAAGAAGATTTGTAACCAGGTGAGAAGGCCGGGTTACCTGACCATCTGACCTGACCACCAACCGTTGTGTGCTATTTAAAGATTAGTAGGGTCATTACCTAATGCCTGACCATTGTGGACCTGGTCTCACCCTCTGTATATATACACACACCTTGGTTTGTATTTCTCTCTCTAGTCTGTACTCACCCCTGAAGATGTGAATTACACGAAAGCGCTTGGGAACTTCGTGTTTTCTTCTTTCTTTGTGAAACCGCGTTAGGCGGGGTAATACTGTGTGTGTATATATATATATATATATATATATATATATATATATATATATATATATATATATATATATATATATATATATATATATATATATATATATATATATATATATATATATATATATATATATATATATATATATATATATATATATACACACACACAATACCGCTAACGCTGTTTTCTAACGCTTTTTATCATATACGCGGTGCCTCGCCAGAGCTGAACTTTCACTTAACACGGATTTTTTCCACATATACGCCGTGAGTGTCCGGCTCCAGACGCTATTTTTAGATTTGCCCCACCCGCCACCCTGCCATACTGCCTGTTTTAGCTCATAAAATTCATACAAATTACCCGGCCAGAATATAATTTACATTGCTGGAATTCTTATAATTTGGTGATCATTTTGAATATAAACATCATATATTTTGCATAAGACATACAAATTTTAGATGAAAAATGTTTCTCAGAGTAACTATGTTATCTTTTGTGCAAAATATATGACATTTATATTCAAAATATTCCTGGTCTTACAAGGAGTCCAGCAATGTCAATTATATTATCCTAACTTTAGTTTGAGGTATTATTTATTAAAATTTAGTGGTTATCCCACACATCTCCTTGGGACGGTTGGTGGGGGGTGGGGGGGAGGGAGGGACCGACCGACCATCTGTTACCCCGTGAAGAATTATTTTTTTTTTTTATTAACTGAAGATATTTGTTTTAGCTCATAAAATTCATACAAATTACCCGGTCTGAATATAATTTACATTGCTGGAATAATTATAATTTGATGATCGTTTTGAATATAAACATCATATATTTTGCATTAGACATACAAATTTTAGATAAAAATTTTTCTCAAATTAACTGTTATCTTTTGTGCAAAATATATGACATTTATATTCAAAATATTCCTGGTCTTACAAGGAATCCAGCAATGTCAATTATATTATCCTAACTTTAATCTGAGGTATTATTTAATACTAAATGTTAAAAACCCTGGAAGGGAGGATTGGTGGGGGGTGGGGGGGAGGGTTGGGACTGACCGCGCGGTTGGAAGAGGGGGGGAGGCAAGGTGGGGTACTTTGATTGACAGATAGTGTCGTGAAGATTATTTTTTTTTTTATTAACTGAAGATATTTGTTTTAGCTCATAAAATTCATACAAATTACCCGGTCAGAATATAATTTACATTGCTGGAATTCTTATAATTTGGTGATCATTTTGAATATAAACATCATATATTTTGCATTAAACATACAAATTTTAGATAAAAATTTTTCTCTAGGTAACTATATTATCTTTTGTGCAAAACATATGACATTTATATTCAAAATATTCCTGGTCTTACAAGGAATCTAGCAATGTCAATTGTATTATCCTAACTTCAGTTTGAGGTATTATTTATTAAAATTTAGTGGTTTTCCCCCAAAAATTTCTCTGAGAGGGAAGAGCCGGCAGTGTAGTGTGAGAGGGGGAGGGAGTTGAGTCCATTATTTGAATGGACATTAACTGGCGACTATATTTCTATTTCTCTTAAGTATTAATTGTGTGCATATACCATATAAAAATTAAGATATTTTTACTACAACATAGGTATGCCTTTAAAAGTAGATTTGAAATTAAGACTGATTTCTAATGAATTAATCATATGTTCTGTTGTTCCTTAGCATGGGACCCTCTGGAAGTTCAATTGACCCGCGTTAGTAGAGATTCTTTAATATATATATATATATATATATATATATATATATATATATATATATATATATATATATATATATATATATATATATATATATATATATATATATATCTTGATAAAATCACACGGGAAAGTGGAAACAACGGAGTACCTTAGCTTTCGTTACTTAGTGATGAAAGCACGTATTGTGAGCTTACGAAAGATCCCCTGGAAAATATTAATAAGTTATCTAATTCCAAAATGAAAAAGAACCCCGATGTCATTAAACAGCTCTCTCAAATCAATCCCACTTTACCTTATATGTATGGATTGATCAAAACACACAAGCTTAATAATCCATTACGTCCTATCGTGAGTTCTGTGGGTTCTGTTACTTACAAATTATCCAAGTGGCTGGTAAAGATGATATCCCCTCTTACAGGCCAAATATCTAATTCACATATACACAATAGCAGTGATTTAATTGATAAACTCAAGAAACACAACGAACCTTGCGAATTAATAAGTTTTGATGTAAATTCACTGTTCACTAGAGTACCTGTGAAAGACTTACTTTCATTTCTTAAAGATAAATTACAACTACTAGATTTGACTATTGAACATGATACTTTCTTGAAATTGATAGAGTTATGGGTAACTGACAATGTGTTTAGAGTAAATGGGAAGTTCTACTAGCAAATATTTGGCATGAGCATGGATAATTGTCTTTCTGCTCCTCTAGCCTGTATTTATATGGAGTTTTTTGAGTCTAGATTACTACCCAATATAGTGGACTTTATTCCTCCATGGTATAGATATGTAGATGATGTTCTTTGTCTTTGGCCTAAAAACAGTGACCCTTTGGAATTTTTAATAATATTGTCCCTAGTATCACATTCAAAATTGAAAGAGAAATAAATGAATCCCTTCCATTCCTTGATATGCTTATCATGAGAAATGGCCAAAACTATAAATTTAAGGTATATAGAAAGCTCACACAGGTAGACAGTTTCATTCACTTTTTATCCAATCACCTTGAGTCTACCAAAATGTCAGTTTTTTCTGCTATGTTCCTAAGATGTCTGCGTATTTGTGACTCTGAATTTATTGACGATGAATTGAAACACATTCGTTCTATTGCACAGAAACTTGGGTACCCTTCTGTGTTTGTTGATCAATGTTTTAAAAGGGCTAAAAAATCCTTTCATTCCTCTCAAACCAGACAAGTTCCTACACTTAAGAATATTTTGACTCTGCCCTATCGTATTGAATTTGTCCCGTTAGTTCGGTCCCTCAAGCTTCTAAATATTAATGTTGTTTTCAAGTATGACAACCATTACCAATATGTTAATAAAGAATAGCCCAAGTTTGAATGTAAATGGAAGTGTTTATTGTATTCCATGTAGCAAATGTAATTGTAATTATGTAGGTCAGACAGGAAAAACACTGCAGCTCAGAATCAAACAACATAAGTATAATATCAGAACTGCATATGAAAGCAGTGCCTTGTTCGTTCATGTTAGGAATAATAATCACCCCATTGCTTGGGAAAAAAGCTTAGAAATATTCAAATCATCTTGTGTCACAGAAAGACTTCTGGTTGAAGCTAGTTTGATTAAGGAATTAAAATCAATAAACCTTAGTACTGGTCAGTTCAAAACTGATAATATGTTACATAAATTTATTTGTCAGTGGCCCAAGGTTAAAAATGCTTTGAAAACCTTTGATCTTGATGTATGATAGTTATTTTGTGGGTCCCTTTTTTCTGACCTGACCTGTCTAGTCACGTCACCACCCTTCTCTTAAGCTCCTCTACGTGTATGTTGGTGTGGGGATTAGTGGATGTCATCATTATGACCTGACCTCATGTTTTTAGGTCACCTTGCATATTTAAGCCTCTCTCTGTCCATGTAATCCAGTTGCCTCTGAAGATGTCTTGAATAAAGACGAAAGCTAAGGTACTCCGTTGTTTCCATTTTCCCGTGTGATTTTATCAAGATTTATCTTATCCACGTTTTCATTGTGGATTTACATGAAATATATATATATATATATATATATATATATATATATATATATATATATATATATATATATATATATATATATATATATATATATATATATATATATATATATATATATATATATATATATATATATATATATATATATATATATATATATATATATATATATATATATATATATATATATATATATATATATATATATATATATATATATATATATATATATATATATATATATATAGGTTGTTTCATTGTAGTTCCTCATATGCCAAGATTAACATTGGCATTATTCTGGTGGGTGTGTCTCATAGGTAAGATAAATGCTGTAACTGAAAGATAAACCAATGTATCCACAGACTGCTTCACTCATCTTCTGTTAAATGCTAAGAAACATTAACATATTATACTTATAAAAAAATTATGATTGATTTGTGTCATAAATGGGAAAAAGACTATGATTGTAAACTGAAAATATCGTAAGGTAGACGTGACTATAAACTGCTTCACTGTCCGTGCTAATACAATAGTAATATTGCTTTTGGATTAGGTAGGATATAAATTTTGGTTAGTAGGCCTACATAAAAATACCTAAATCGTAATGTGGCCCATGACTGAGGAAAGGTTGCCCATGCTTGATGTACAAGATATTGTTTCATACATGCTTGGAAAAAATCAGTTAAATGTACAGTTTGCATGATAAAAAATTTTGATATTGAAATACATAGTTTTGTCCCCAGGCCCTGAAGTGGGTCATTGACCTGTGCCCTGGTAGGCTAATCCTGTAAAAAAAAATAAAAAAATGCAATTTAATGCAAAATAAAACACTAGGCCCAAAAAATTCACTAAGCAAAGCCAAAATGTTTATTTACTGAACACAAACAAGAATTGTACAGGGTTCTGGTACACCATGGAAAAATAAAGAGACCTGTACAAAAATGAAGAAAATTGCACACAAAAGGGGGAGGGGAAAAAATTGTGCAATACGAGGTCTGTCCAAAAAGAAACCAAACTTTTTAAAAAAAAAATTTTTTTGCTTTACTTGCAACTTAATCAGACTTGTCTCCTTCAAAGTACTCCCCTCCACTGTTGATACACCGCTCCCAACTTTTTTTCCAGTTCTGGAACGCGTTTTGAGGGATGGTGCGCAGGTCTCGTAGCGAATTTTCTTCTATCTCTTCTATCGTCTGAAATCAGCGACCATTCATGGTGGATTTCAACTTTAGGAACAATAAAAATTCCGCAGGGGCCAAATCCGGAGAGTAGGGCGGCTATGGGATGATAGTCGTCTCGTGCTTCGCCAATAAGTCATGGATAAGGAGCGACGCGTGAGCAGGTGCATTGTCATGGTGCAGCATCTAGGTCTTGTTTGTCCACGCCTCAGGCCTCTTCCTTTGCACTGCCTCACTCAAACGCTTCACGACCTCCAAGTAAAGCTCTTTATGGACTGTTTGACCACGTAGAACAAACTCATGATGAACGACGCCCTTCCAATCAAAGAAGACGATCAACATCACCTCCACATATGAGCGACTGACGTCCAGATTTGGGGTCGTCTTCTGTGGATGTTCTTCCCCTTTTGAAACGCTGGTACTGTACCACACGTGACATTGCATATGGCTCAAACATCCTCCCCATAAGCCTGTTGCAACATTTGAAAAGTCTCCTTAAAAGTTTTCCCAATTTGAAACAGAATTTCATGCAAACACGTTGCTCTTCAAGATCCATCATTGTTCAACTTTTAACAAATAGCCAGTGCACTAAACACACGTTCACTCGAGCGCATGTAGCTCGATGACTAATTGATGTGACGTGATGCGGCTGGTGTTAGACTAAAGGTCAAGGTCACTGCTACACAGCGCTCCCATCGCGAGCATGCTGCGCCGGATCGTTAGCGAGCTATTTAAAAAGTTCGGTTTCTTTTTGGACAGATCTCGTACATCACAGCCATACTTCCTCTCACCAACCCAGCAAGCCACATACAGTACTGTAATTGGCAATACAGTTAAACTGAATGATGGATATGCACATAAACCAGAAACATGAGGAAAAGCACTGTGTGTGATAAAGAAGTATTTATCTGTACTGACTTGAGACTTGCCAAAAATAAGGTTGTGACTTGCCATTAAACATGAGACTTTCCCTCTCGGTGACTCGTGACTTTGTAAGACTCGTCGAAAATGGCTTGAAGATACAAAATTTATTCTGTGAACATATGATGATTGAATCCCAATTTAGTGATCAGAATTTGATAAATTTCAGAGTTTTAAGTAATTTTAAAATATGAGTGATTTGTAAGTACAGGGGGCCCCCCAAATTTGCAGGAGTTAGGTTCTCAAAATGGCCGAGAATAACATTTGCCCTGAGGAAAATTATTTCTTATACCTGTATAGTATTGTATGCCTACAAATAAATAATAATGGGAAAATACTCTCACAAATAATGAGAAAAAATTATTAAAAATGTGAGTCTACCCTCAAGTCCATGCTTTATTTATTAAAGCATGGACTTCAGGGTAGACTCACATTTTTAATATATTTGTTTCTGATTGTATATATGTATTGTATATACTGTATGTGCATGTGTGTAGACACACACATATCTACAATACAATACAAGAATGAATGGCTCCCCGTCCCAGCCTCAAAAATGCCGGTAACTTTAAAACTACTCACAGACATTCTTGGGCACATCCAGAGTGTCATCCGCAAATAATAGAGAACAGTGAAATAAAAATACACAAATTTTGGGGACCCCCTGTAGGTGCTTTTGGGCCAGATTTGAAAACCAGGAAAAATTGTGGCCATTTGCCTATCATAAGAAAAACACTTTTACACTGCAGTTAATCTTACTTTTCCATGTCCCTTATATTCTTGCTTACTTTATTACTGTATTTTGTTTGACCTTATATACTGTATAAATAAAATTATTTCATAGGGCTTGTATTCTAATATATAATTATACTTTTTTGTCAGGTGCGGTCCGTAAGATTGGTATTCGACAATGAATCTGGAAAATTTAAAGGATTTTGCTATGTGGAATTTGAAGATGTTCAAAGTTTGGAAGATTCGCTTTCATTTGATGGAGCATTTTATAATAATAAAAACATCAGAGTGGATATTGCAGGTAAGACAATTGTAGTATGTTATTTTTCAGGTACCGGGAAAACTTTCTCGGAATTATCCCGGAAAATGAGCCCCTCTGAAAATCGTTCCCAAAGCCTGAATTTTCCGGGAAATTCCGGCTTTGAGAACGATTTTCCGAGAAAATTTCAATTCCGGCTTCAGAGAGTTCCAGGTTTCAGGGATTCCGGCTAGCGGAGATATTATTGTAGTGAGGTGGATGTGCAATGTGACACTAAGCCAGAAGGCATTAATTCCTCACTAATGTCATTAGTTACTTCAACAGATTGATTTAATTCCTATTCTGGTAAGCTTTCAGTCATTATGACTAATGAATTTCTCAACCTGTATATTTTGCTTTGTCTCTATACTGTTGCATGTAACTGAAATTTTTTTGTGTGTCAGAAACATGAAGGCCTAGGAAGGACTGTTTGGTGACTGGCGAGCGATATAGGAGGTTAACACTGATTGACTACTAGTTAACTTGGAAATATTAATAAAAAGCATAATTTTGTTGCTTCTGGTTATGTATGGTGATGTTCTTTAATGATATGAGTGATGTAGTGAGATAATTGAAAATTAATTTGAAGTCCTTGTTTGAGAAATTATGGGTAAAAACCACTCTTCCAAACCAACTGTTAATATAGCCATATTTTGCATGTACTACATGTGGATAAAATGTATGTTGCACACTCCTATCACTTGTAAGTTATATTTCCTTCAATACTGTACTGTGTTCTACACTAGAGTCACGCCGAGGTGATCGAGGAGGTGGATTTGATCGAGGCCGTGGCAGGGGACGAGGTGGAGGAAGAGGTGGGGATATGAATGATTTCCGAGGAAGACGAGATGCTTCAGATGACTTTAGTGAGTACCTGTATTCCTCTACAGTACTTTGTGAATTTACACACATGCACTGAACAATATTTTTTCAAAGATTTGTGACATATTCAACTGTGTGTAGGTATGAATATTTTTTAATGTGAAGTTACGCTCAAAAAATTATTTGGGGGGCTTAGCCTCTCTTGGTCCCATTTTTCATTGCTATTTAGGTTGAAGCTATACAGGAGCCAAAGTACATTTGAACGTGAGTATGATTATTCATATTTGTTGTAATATTAACCCCCGGTGGTTCAGCTATACAGTACAGTATACAGTATTGTGTCATGGCCTATGGTCCAATTTTTTATTTCTAAATGCCCCTCCCCCCCCCAATTAGCCACCAGAACATGAAAAAAAAAATACTTCACCTTAAATGTCCCAGCAGGTGACGTCATTGGCCCTATGGTGCCATGTGTATGGTATCCCCCGCCAACCCGCGTCACTCACTTCCCACCTCCTTTACAGCAACTTTACACTAATTTTTTTCATTATTTTTTTTCTTATTCTCTATTTCTTTTATATGTTTACAATATAAAGTTATAAAAATTACTTATGGTGAAGATATGGCAACACTCAGTCACCCTGCCCAGCTGTCACATAGCTCACTCACTATTCTCCACAAAATGCGTCTTTTTTTTTTCTTTTTTTTTCATACTTAGGCTAAACTTAGACATTATTTGAGCTAAAGTAAAATCCCCATAAGTCGAAATAATAGGGGCTCTACCCCTTACGAAGTATGAGGGAACACCTGGGGGAAAACAAACAAAACAACGGTACTTTTCCATTGTCTGCCCCAATCAAAATTTAAACATTTCTAAGTAGAGTACCAGATTTATGGTTATCAGGCATAATGGCTCAAACACTGGGCAATGATGGAAAAAGAAATGGATAAAGCTTGCGCTGTAGGCCATAGATGTGCACTCCACGTGAACTGACCGACACGCATATACTTGTTTACAGTGAGCCGGATGGTTGCATCCAATGGCGCAAATAGTCTGCAGGAGTTAAGTGGTGCACACAATGGCTGTAGAAGCGCAACTGGCTTGTAAACAAAGCTGTTGCTGGGTGGTGTTGCAAGCAGCAAATGGCCATGCTGATTTTCCATCCAGAATTTTCTCAGTTAATCCAGATTTACTCTGGATTAACTGAGCCCCCTCCCGAAACTCGTTTTATCCGTATTATTGCTTAAATCTGGACTGGATCTCCTCTCAGTTAGTTCAGATTAACCGGGTTTAACTATCCTGCTTGAAACTGATATTGCCTCGCTACAGCACTAACCTTTCATCAGTACAAACATTCTGGTATGGATAGAAGAGGGTCTTGAATTTCACACTTAGGTTGTCGAACACATATTGGATAATCTTCTTGATGACAGTATTCAGGATCAGGTGTTTGAACACAACAAGACTAACTAGCAATAACTAGTTCAAAGGCAGTCAACTCTGTTTGGGAAGTGATTGTGGTCAAGTGAAATGCTAGCCTCACTTCCTCCTCTACAGTATACTGAAAAAGCCTTAGTCCACTGTGTTCTGTGTCCACACTGATCCTAACAGCCTTCCAGGCCTTTAGGACTCACTCTCAGATAGTGATGGGAAGTAGAGTAAGGGAAAAACCAAGAGTAAAATAGAAAGGTGGGGGCGTGACAGAGCACATTGTATAGTCATATTTCAGTAAACCCATTACCAGTTAATTTTATATCTGGAATGTAACATCTACTCAGTAGTGTTATATTAGGAGTACATGTACAGGTTTCCCTCATTTAACGATCATTTACTTAGTGATATTTTGGTTTTGCGATTTTCGACTCGCTGAGAAAAATTCAGGGGGTAAGTCGGAAAAACTGGGGATACTGTGCTCTACTGTAAGTGCACATCATTACGATACTGTAATGTGGCTTGGAAATAAAGAAAATACAGTACTGTATGTACTCTACTGTATACAGTACATATTTTATAGTTTTATAATGTACAGTACCGGTATACAGTACTATAACACTATAAATAAGAAAAATAAAGAACATCGGTGTGTGGGAAGTGAATGTCTGTAATGATATAGTGAATTGTAACTGGCCAGCTGCACCCTCCCTATGTGACATCATGGCATACAGACAGTAGCCCCACACATCTTTCGAGTCAGCTTGGTGACTGCCCGGATGGACTGTGTCGCATATACTTGTAAATGTGAGGAATAAATAAAAATAATAATAACAATAATAAATAAAAGATACTGCATTGCCAGTTGGCAATCATTTCACAAAACATGAGACGGCACAGCTGAGCTGAAAGCTCCCCCAAGCCACTCCTCACTCTGCTTCCCCTTCCCCGCTCTGTCAGCTAGCTGCCAACCAAGAAAGAACTGTTTATTCCCATTATGTTGATGACCTTATGGTGACATCTATTTTGTTTTCGTGTTGCACATTCTACGTGAACGATTGTGTGTGCATGTTGTAAAATAAAAGAAAATGGAGAATCACGTGTATATATATATATATATACACAGTCATGCGCCGGTTAACGTCCGACCGAACAACGTCCGATCGCATATACGTCCGTGCCGCCCCCCAAAAACCAAACACGTGACACCTGCTGGACCACCACTCCATGGCCCCCTGACGGAGACACGATGATCCTCCCCATACTCGTCAGATATTATGTGTTAAAGGAATATGCTTCCTTACTTAGGCTTTTCTAATTATTTGCCTACAGGTGAAATGTTAACCTACATCTATTAAGGATAAAATCTTTCACCTACAAATTGACAATAACACAATTGCTGTAATCAGATATATCTGGTTGCCTCAACAATTACAAGTTGCAATTGGAGTTGCAATTTCAAAATCTGTGGCATTACTAAAAATAGTAAAGTTTCTGGTGCACTCTTAAGATTAAGAGAGAAAACGGAGGACTCATGCGTCCTGATGTGAGAGAAAACGGACTCGTATGACGGGGGACCAAATAAAAAAAAGCATAGCTACATGTTTTGTGGACTACAGTATTAAGTGTACCCTTTTCATCACTTTGTAATAAACCTGGCCATGCCTATGTGTGTTTATGATATTTACCATAACATTATATATATATATATATTTAGTGGGTATAAATGGTCGTAAAATGGGAAACTTGGGGTTGGGTCTTGGGTGCCTGGAACCAATTAGAATAAATCCCATAGGTTCTGTACTTCGTTATCGGCGGGGTCCCAATTAGGCGCGATAACCAAGGGATGACTGTATATACTTGTGACACTGGCCAGTTGCTTCTGGTGTTATGGTACAGGGGTACCAAGTGACAGCACTAGGATCCCGCTTCCTCTATCAAGGAATAAACAATTAAAATTTAAATTGAAAAAAAAAACATTCAAATAAATTACTATCTTACAAGAATCCCTCCAATGTAAGTTATATTCACCCAGACATTCTGTCACCTCACCCCCCCCCCCCACCCTCGTGTTCAAGATAAAAGATTGGTGATTTCTTTATGTTTATTTTATATAATATCTCAGACTAAAGTTAGGATAATATAATTTGCATTGCTGAAATCCTTGCAAGACAGAGATTAATTTGAATATAAGCGTCATATATTTTGCTCAAGATATAAAAAATGTAGTACATTAGTGTACAATACTGTAGTACATTTTATAAAAAGTTTTTCAACTGTATTTTTGGGTAGATTTACATAAATTTCTTCATTTATTTTCATCCATTTACATGCACACACCATACTAAAAGAAACGTAAAATAAATTAGTGCAAAGCTGGAGTGCACATGTACTAATTTGATTACGGTACTAAAATTGTTATGTCTAGTGCGAATTACAACATGTTTATATTCAAATAAATCAGTATCTTACAAGAATCCCAGCTATGTTAATTATATTCTCCTAGGTCATATCACTGGCATTTTAAAATGAGAGAAGCTTAGTAGGACTGTTAAATAAACACACAGAGACCTTCGCCTCAAACTTATCACCTCAACCCCCCCAACCCCCCCAACCCCTCGCTGGGTGGCGGAGCCGTCAGTCCCCCCCCCCCCCAGCCAGGCTTTTAGGCTTACAGTTTTTATCTTATATAATATCTCAGACTAAAGTTAGGAGATTATAATTTGCATTGCTGGAATCCTTGCAAGACAGCCAATAATTTGAATATAAACGTCATATATTTTGCTCAAGAGATAAAAATTGTTGTACATTAGTGTACAGTACTGTAGTACATTTTATAAAAAAGTTTTTCAACTGTATTTTTGGGTAGATTTACATAGATTTCTTAGTGCAAAGCTGGAGTGCACATGTACTAATTTGATTACGGTACTAAAATTGTTTTGTCTAGTGCAAATTATAGCATGTTTATATTCAAATTAATCAGTATGTTACAAGAATCCCAGCTATGTTAATTATATTCACCCAGGTCATTTCACTGGCTTTTTATAAGAGAGAAGCTTAGTCACCTAAGAACTGATAAATATACACGCGTTAGACCTGGGCCTGTGCCAACTGTCAAACGTACTACCTCCCCTCCCCCCACGCCCCCTCGCTTGCTCCCACCCTCTCTCTCCCCATCTGCCGGCGTTGCTGGAATCCTTGTAAAACAGTGAATAATTTTAATATAAACGTCATGTATTTTGCACAAGAGATAAAAATTAATCACCTGTATCACATTACAGTAGTGATTTAAGAGTAAAAGTGTATATGTATGTATATAGTATTCCACATACACTAAGTATAAATAATAAATAAAAAGTTTATATGATGATCGGACAACGTCCATATGGTTAACGTCACGTTTCCAAGAACGTATCTAGGACGTTAACCGGCGCATGACTGTATATATACACACAGTCGCCCTAACATACACTGGGGTTAGGTAACAGATACCCGTGAATGTTAAAAAACTGCTTTTCCTCCCCAAAAAAAAACCCTGGCCCCCCCATGTCCTTATTTACCGTATATACCTGTGTGTAGTTCGAGTTTTTAAGACCAAATTATTTGGTAAAAAATTGGGGGTCAACCTCTAAACGGCTAATAGTTTCGTTAGGTTGAAAAATATTTACCAGTAACTACCAGTAAACAATGGAAACGACGCACCACCAGCTGTGAGTGTCGGTACAGTTGCCAGGGCAGATCTCTTGCGTCATCATAGGAAGCCCAAAGTAGCCAAATGCATGGTATGGTATGCACAGGACGATGTAAAACGTAAAGTATTAATTTTTTAAAGTTTATTTATATATACTGTACATAAATTTTTGTTCATTACATTTGTAACATCAATCATTGTTAATTAAATTTGAAACAAAAGAAAACTACGCTACCGTATTCTCATTAAAATATTACATCACAAGTATATTTTACCTTAACTGTGACTGAATGAATATATTCTCAGAAATAAATATGGAAATGTAATATTTTGGCTGAAATGACGTACATGTTACAGTGGAAAGTGGGATAAAATCATGATGAAAACAATGACTTTCGCTTTCTTTTGTTGTTCAAAAGATTTTACCGTACTCGCTTTTCGAATGGTTTTCAGTTAAAAAACTGTTGTACTGTATTACAATAATATTCTATCCTATCATTAGCCTCATAATCACACAACTGAAAACCATTTGAGAAGCGATTACAGTAACATCTTTTGAACGAAAGACAGCGAAAGTCATTGCTTTCGTCACAATTTTATCCCACTTTCCACTGTAATACGTACGTCATTTCAACAAAAATATTACATTTCCATATTCTCAGAAATGAATAGTAGTTTTGCTGATACGTAATGTATTTCAATGTAAATTAGGATAAACTACATGAAAACAAAAGACTTTGCCTAACCTTCTGATGTTCAAGATATGTTACTCGTTTTTTTAATAGTTTTCGGTTAAAATACTGTTGAATTAGTGATATTCTATTCATACTGTGCTTGATATAATACATTCACGGAAACGTATTATTTTTGCAACTACAATGCTGATGTCAACACAGGCGTGGTTACAGCGAGACTGACTGAGTGAGGGAGAGCTATGCGTGTGTGTGTGAGGTTGCGGGAGCGGGCGGTGCCCCGTGTGAGGTGCCGCGCGCGATTTGAATGTACTTCAATTACTTCAATGTACAGAATATTCTTGCGGCGGGGCAATCCGCGTATTTGCAAATCCGTGTATGCTAAACCCGCGTATGTTAAGGGCCGAATATATATGAATCACAAGTTGAACAATAACAGCTCACACTTGAGCCTTACCCGCTCCGAGTGCACTGGGTGGTGAGTCCAAGACTGAGTTATGCAATTACATCCCATCTCTACAAATATTAATCTTTCTTTTCCCTCATTTAGGATATTCCTCATTTTCCCTCGTTTAGCGATCCTTTCCCCAAACGATTGGTTTTCCAGGAATGCATCCCAATTGCTAAGTGAGGGATAATTTGTAACATCCTTTATTAGTGCAGATGACCTCTGTGTCTTCGGACAGTAAATGTACAATAACTTGAATAAGTTTTATTATTTTGCAGTTGTAATAGTTGTTGTATGCCTTAAACCAGGCCGTTACAGAAGGGACGACGACCGAGGTGGACGAGGTGGTCGAGGAGGTTTTGGTGCAGGTGGTGCCGGAGGTGGTAGATATGGTGGTTTTGATGAACCCCGAGGGGGTGATCGAGGAGGATATGGTGCTAGAGGTCGCGGAGGACCACCTGGACCACCTACTGGGGACCGTGGTGGCAGGGGTGACGGAGGTTATATGAGACGAGACCGCAGAGATAGTGATCGCTCTCGTAATTTTGATGACTTCAAGGAATCTGATCCGGGTAAGTTAAGGACAATAACTTTTAATTGTATTTCTCAACCTTTATACTGTCCCCTATGTCTGATCCTATTTTAAAAATAATGTAAATAAGTGATAATGCAGTAAGACAAATTTGGAGATTTGGTATATGGAATGACTTAAGAGGAAGAGGAAATTAGAAACAAGGGAAATTATGGACTTGGGAGTAAATACATGAGTAAAATTGAAAGATAAAGAAATAAAGAAGACACTTTGGAAGTGAAATGGATGCCAGACAGCTAACCAAGGTTGCTAAAGGAGTATTGACATAATGAGAGAATGGTAAGTGAAAGACTGACAAAATTAATGCATAAGTCAGAAAGGGGAAGATCAAGGAAGAATTGGAAGGATAGGGTGATAATGGTACTAGATGGGAGGAGTTTAAGTTCAGGAAACAAAAGTGTGAGTGCATGACGAAGTGTAGTGTTCAGTGGTAATTGGGGAAAAACATACTGGTAGCGCATTGGATGAAACAGTGGGGAACACTATAGCAGAACACATCCTGTACAATAGCTAAAATGAATGAAAAACTGTTGTTCTTGATTCTGGCCACACTGTCCTTAAGTGTGAAAGGATTTGCACACTGACAATGATATGTGTAGTCAGAATCAAAACTATCCCTTCATTTACTAACTTTCATTTTTATTGTTGATTTGCTCTAGAGTTACAATATTAGATGTGTACTACAATTGGTCCTCTTTTTAGAACAAGGCCTCAAATATCTTTCTTGTTTGTTGAGGGGATGACATATCACAACAGAAATGTTAAGAATTATTGAAAGAAGAATATTGTTAATTGTTAAAACTCTAGGGATCATACATGCATAAGTGGCATTTTGATTTAGTGTAAATGAAACTTTTGCCTCGCGATCAGACATGCCATCATGGCTTTTTTTTTTTTTCTTGGTGTCAGATTAAATTACAGTATTTCAAATATTAATGCCACCTTGTCACCCACTCTCTTGCGCAGAGCCAAGTCTTAAGGCTAGATAGCAACCCGTCTACAGTATGTGTGGTGGACCACATGGTATAAGACAACAAATGCCTCAATAAGCAGTGAGTGTGTCAGTCCCAAGCACAATTTAAAAATGGCCACCGTGGTGTTTGCACTGCTATCTCAAAATATTTATCTCGTACAACCTCGATATTTATTCTTATGAAGTGATAAAGTGATGTGCATTGAAATATTTATGATGAAAAAGTGAGATTTTTTATTTTTTTTTATGAGACTTTGGTAAATGGCTACTCACAGTTGCATATACCACATAGAAACCTGTTTTAATACTGTATAGGCTTAGCGAGGAAAAATAATAAGTGATAATGAAATGTAGTGCAGTACTGTAAAGGCATGCGTATGGGTATGGTGAATTATAATGAATATATTGTGCTTATTTGATATGTATTTGTAACGCCATTGTTGTGCATATGTCAATGCCTACCTTGTTTGAGTGGTAAGTGGAAATATTATTGCCAAGATTTCAGTTTTTGTCACAGAAACTTCTAACCGGTCTATTTCTCTTCCTTCTTATACAGTTAACCCTCACTTTACGCGGTTAATTCAACCCACAGCGGCCCGCGTAAAGTGAACAACATAACATATGGGATTAATTGAAATAGAGACCGGGCCGACCCCCAAACTCCACTTTTTCAGACACAATACCTACGTTGTAGTAAAAATAACTTCTTAATTTTATGATGGTATGCACACACAATTAATAATTAAGAGAAATATCAACAATATTAGGTTTTTTAACACTTACATTAGTAGAAAAGATGGCTGGGCACACGGGGATGGGGGGTTGGTTCCGAGGCAGAGGGCAGATTATTGGCCCTCACCTGTATCAATTGTATCACTATCCACCACAGAGGCTTGCAGGGGCTCTTTGTCAAACCCCCCAAAGTCCATATCCTCACTATCATTATCACTACCACTGACTTGGGTCGGCTGTGGTGGGTGGCGGGTGAAGAACTCGGTAATGTTTTGATGACTGGGCGACCTTGTGCGCACCCTGCTCGCGCCGCTCTCCGCGTAAATGGGTACACACACTGCGGAAAGTGAGCATTCCGGTTTCGGCAGGGTACCGTGTAAACGTGGAAACACGTAAAGTGGGACCGTGTAAAGCAAGGGTTGACTGTATGTACAGTAATAATCCGTCATAAAAAAAATATTTTCAAAAGATTTTGACCGCAAGGGAAAAAAAATGTGTAGGAACATTTTGGTAACTGCGAGTGCGCATCTAACCACCACTTATTTTTACTTTTTATTCTGTAACTTCGTTACTTTTTCCATTATCTTTTTTCTTATTGCACAATCATCATCTTCCTGATTTACTCTTTCTTGTCATGTTAATTTTATATCCTGACTGATGCAGCTATGTGAGTATAGTACAGCAGGAAGAGGATTCGACAGTAAACTCCCACTTTTCACTTAAACGCACCTAAGTGGCTTTTATTTTTGTATTTATTTATTTTTATACGTAGGAAGACATTATTTTAATAAATATTTGTCAATACCTTAGCAACGAATAGCATTCGGGGGAAAAAAATATCTTCGTGGTTTCTGGTCATTCTGCGGGCTCCAAACAGAGCGATGACAGGCTCATTAAATAAATTTCAGGTGATCCCTAGTGTTAATGAGTGAAATTTTAAGGGCACTCCAAAGATCATTTTAAAATAGCACCTTTAAGGGCAAATACACTAAGTCCTTGATATAATTGGATATAATTGGGGGATGCCTTCCTGAAAACCCTCGCATAAATCGAAATCGCATACAATATCAAATAGTACTAAGTTAAATGGGAAAAATAGGATGCATTCCATAACGCAAAATGTAAATGTTCCAGACACATTTTCAAGACAAATAAACCATGAGACAAATCATTACAATATTAATTTTAAAATAATAGATAAAACAACTTGGGTAGATGAAATGATGGGGGGGGGTGGTAGAGGTTTTACATATTGAGCGATGGAGTAACATCTGCAGAGTCAACAGGGTTGGAATCCATATCAGGGAGTATGACATCTTGCATAAGGCTGAATTCTGCTTGCATTAATTTAATTCCTGGTAGGAATAGGGTCTTCGTATATGAGTGAATTCGCATATGCTGAACTTGCATATATATATATCTTTGAGATTTACAGTATGGGAATACAGAAAGTTGCAGGCCATATTGACCCTAACCTGTAACCAAGGATGGGAATACTTTTGAGCCAGGACTTCTTTAACTATTCACCATACAGATAATTTTTGTTTTATTGTGTTGTAAATTGTATTCCATTTTCAGGAGAGTTGTCTCAGAGACCAAAACTGAAATTATTGCCCAGGACTAAAAAGGATCCAGTCAACCAGATTGCTGAAACCTCGCAAACCAGCAGTATATTTGGTGGTGCAAAGCCTCGGGAGGAAAAAAATGCTGACTCAAAGGAGTAAACTTAGATATGTTTCTGTATTCCATCTGTAGCAGGTAAGCAGTTGGTCAGTTGTAATGAGTCTGTGGAGACTTCATTTACCTAAAGCTTTGTCCACTTTTTATTTATATCAGTTTTAAAGTATCTGTAAGCTTCATTCACTTGTTGATTTGTGTACTTTATTTGTAGCAGTTAATTAATCAGCTTGTTTTAATGTCTGAAAATTTCATTTCCTGGAAGGATTGTACAACATTATGTTTTGTGGTATGTGAACTGTGAACACTATCCAGATGTTTAAGGACATACAGTAATTTATATCCAATTCTCACATTTTAATCTATTTTAGTTTTTGTTTGCTTGTATTCAGTTTCCCTTAATCACTCCTGGTGGTTCATCTGCAGTGTTGTGTAAACTTTGTGATGTGAGTAACAGTAATTCACAGTCAGGTCAAGGCTGTGACAGGAGCACAGTTGTCTCTTTAGTTGCTAATTAAATGAATTAGTTGGCATTTACTTGTACTGGAGAATGTTAAACTGTTGAAATATATAAAGAATGTGGGTGACTTTTGCAGTTTTAATATGACTACCCCCCAGTTGAAGGAGGGAACATTATAACACTCATCTCTGCCATATAAATTGAATTCCCCATATGATGAAGGGAAAATTTATAGCTTGTCCAAGTAGCAGGGAAATTTTAATAATATTCTAGTTAAATTAGAGGAAGCTGAAGAATGATCTACTTGATTGAATGAAAATTTTCATGAAGCCTTTCTCTTTTAAAAGGAATTAATAAATAAGTAACATGAAAACGAGAACTTCAGAATTAAGACTTGTGTAGTGTGATTACTGTATACCTTAGGGAAATAACAACCACAGAGAGAAGATTCTATTGCAGTTTTTTCCTGTTCAACAAAAAATATTATTCCCAAAGTTTTCCAGAAATTCTTATAAACGTCCACTACATAGTGTTAATTTGTCCTGATATTTGCAGTCACAAAAGCCAAACACTACTTGTGGACAATAGTTATTATTATGGAAAAAACAAAGTCCATGTTAAGATGGAAATCCATGACATGGATTGCTTTTAAAGTTGTAGGGCTATTTAGGTCTGTCAGCAGCTAACTTCTTAATTTTTATTATTAGCTGGTGTTGACCCAAATTATCTACAGTAGGCTCTCACCAATAACGTTTAATAGGTGCCTGAAAAACGCCGTTATTAGCGAAAACGTTATTTGTGTGACATTAAAATACATGTAAAAAGGGTTTATTGGTGCTGCCGCCACAAGAATTTCACCCATTTTTTCCCCTTGAAGCCCTCCTAACACTTTTTGTGAGCTGAAATAAAAAGAATTGCTATTCAATCATCAAAATAAAGAGTGAGTAATATAACACTTAACTTGGGGGAGTTTTTGAGGTGCTTGGTGTAATGATTCTTCCGTATCTGAGGGCCGCTAACACTTGCACTGTCTTTCATTCTACAAGCTAACCATTTCACAAGAATTTGCTCTGTTATCACTAACAACCTGTTTCTATTGCCTTTATCATTCATAGCTCGCCTCGCATTTCCATCACTACCGAAATATTTTTAGCCAGCGCAATACTCTTTTTGGTCTCCGCTAAGTTCCTCTTAATATTTCGCACTGTAGACTCAGGACAGTTCAATTTCTTCACTTTAAAAGTTCCCAGTCATTCAGGTGGCAAATCACTCCCTCCACCACCTCCCCTAGCCCCCACAGGCAAAAGTGCGGAAGCCATTATTGATCACCGACCCTAACAACCACTGGTTATAGAGGCGAAAATCTCACACGTGGGCGCAGAGTTGTATTTCACCGAGCGTGTGTGAGACTGAGGCGGAGCGGACAACTAGGTCATCAACATGGCTGCAAACACGCGCTATCATTGATGTGCTCGGACGCTTCCCGCGAAATTTCCGTTATTCAAGAGAATTCAGACGTTATTATCGAAAATGGGTATCTATTGTAACTTACCGTTATTGTCGAAAACTTTATTGTGGAAGTCGTTATTGGCGAGAGCCTACTGTAGCTACATATTCTTAATATAGTTTTCATCCAATTCTAAGAACTTTGTTTGTGCTTTGGATGTGTACATGCCACAGATTGATGTTATGTAGTGTGAAGTGACTGTTAACCAGATAGATATTTGGGTCTGTGTTGTGGAAGGGAAATATTGTTACAGTAGTAAGAAAGAATGGAAGATAGTGAATCAAGATGTAATTGTATTTTTTGGGGGGTCTCCCTTGTATGGGAAAGGGCTTGAAAGTAAAATATACAGTCTTAACGTAATGGACAAATTTCAAATTATTGTCAAGCCTCTGTCAGGCAAAATTCCTAATTATCAGGTAAAAATTAAATTTGCACCGATATATTGTATAATGGTGAGTGTGTTATTGCTTGACTGTACAACTGTAACTGGTGACATAAACAACTCAGAAAGAGTTAAATTTTGTTTTTAACATATTGTACAAGTTGTTAGATGGTATACAGAAGAAACTGCTTGGAGTGAAAGTTTTTAACTAATTGTTTAAATTGCAGCACTTTCATGGAAACGCCCAAGAGAGAATGAGAATGCCACTCAGCCAGTGGTTTTATTGGGTTTGAAAAAAATATACAGAAAAAGTGTATGCATTATAGGGTAATGGACTTTTATTGAATAAAAATTTTGAGCTAATACTAAAAATCATTTACTATATAACCTGACAAGCATCAGTGATAGAACCTTACAGTGGCATCTGGCAACTCTAGCTGCTCTTCATTAATTATTAAGTAATAGTACCAAGTGGTTCCGAATCATAATTTTTTTTTTTTTGGTACCCGTGTCTGCAGTGAAGAACAAAAATATGATTGTATGATGCCGGTATGTATGCCGGACATGTTGTTATCATCAGACCAAAACTGCAATAGCACAATAAATAAAAAATAAGAATTTGACACACAAAATTTACATAAAGGGATACAGTACATTATTATATAAGTACGTAATCATAAATTGTGCTAAAATTTGAAAATGCAGACAACCAAAATTGAAACTTAGAAATTACTAGTAATTGCAGAAATTCAAAGCCCAAATACTGTATACATAGATGACCAAGCACATAAGTTAAAAATTGTAAAATAATAGAAGAGGAGTGAGCACCCAATACTGTACTGACTGTAAACCTTTGATAACTAGAATATATGGGGCTCTATCCATTCTGAGTTATGAAGGCATTTTCCTTCTGGTCTTTCGTCCCACCCAAATACCCAACTTTTTGGCCAAAATGACCTACCATAATCAGAAAATTTGCAAAAAAATTAATGCATACCAGCACTGCAGGAGAAGGATGAGGATAATTCAAGCTTGTGATGCCATGTGGTAGGTGATGGAGGCTCACTGCACTATAGTACAATACTGTATATAATCAGTACAATTCTCTATTTTAAACATTTACAGCACCAACATTACCAGCAAATGCTGCTTGGGAGGTGTTTACTGAATCAGTGTGAATTAGAGAAAAGGATGCCAAGGGTTACCACTCTTGAGCAGTTATTTTTTAACTCGTAATTTCAGGTGAACATACGTAATCTTATTGCTTTGTTACATGTACACACAATCTTTCATACAGAATGTGCAAAAAATATTAAAAGAAAAAAATATAAGGTCAAAAACATTAAGGGAATAAATATTTATTGTGCGTGTGTGGGAGTTATCTCGCAGAGCGGGAAGGGCGATCTCTTGGCTGTTTGCTGTCTCCTGTCCCCTGTGCAGTGAAACGATTGGCAATGCAATAAGCAATATTTTTTCTTTTATTTATTGGTATTATTGTTATTTATTCCTCATTTACTGGTGTAGTATATATTATTTTATGTACAAAGAATAGCTCCTCTGGACAACGTGACACAGTTCATCTGACTCGCATCAGGGAAGGGAGCAACGCAGGTACACTCACGGCTCAATATCTCCACGCACAAACTTTCACTTCCTACACATGCACACCCATGATCTTCATTTTTCTTAATTTATAGTTTTATGCTAATTTTGTTTATTTCTCAGCCACATTAGAGTGCAGTACAGTATTGTAATGATTTGATTTGATTTTTTATTTTAATATTATATACATACAGCTCCTCCCCGACTTACGACTGGGTTAGGGACCCAAATCCAGGTCGTAAGTCGAAAATGCTTAAATAATACAAAGAAAATCTAAAATGGGTGTCTCTTTTTCTTCTCAGCACCACAAAACTCGCACTTTTAAGCTTGCCAGCCATTTTAAAGTAAATTACAAACAAAAATTTTTTCTGTATACTGACGTTGGGACTTGAAAATACGTAATTTGACAAAATTTTAGTACGATTGAAGCAGGTCGTAAGTGCGGGTGGTCGTAAGTCGAGTAGGTCGTAAGTCGGGAAGGAGCTGTACTGTATATACAGTATATATACAGGGTGATTCAGCAAAGAGTACATTAAATTGGAGGATGAAATCCTTGGATAATTCTAAACCACAATGTGTCTGTGGTAAAATGTCAAATTCTAATAATAATAATAACAATTAGCAGTTTATTGAAAAAGTTCTGCAGCCCGAAGGCTGAAAATATACATTGGACATAAATGACTTATTACATACATTGGTGGTTTAACAAAAGCCTTCATTAGAGAAAGGTAAAGGAACATACAGTGAACATACAGATTAATGTTTACAGTGGAAGTCACGTAGATCATGTGATCTGAGGTGTTGAACAGCAGACACGTGGTGTAGTAACTCCCTCACAGATGGTGTTATGAGGGGCATTACTTGGTGTAGTAGTTCCCTCACAGGTGGTGTTTTGAAGGGCTTGACGTGGTGTAGTAACTCCCTCACAGATGGTGTTATGAGAGACATTACGTGGTGTAGTAGTTCCCTCACAGGTGGTGCTATGAGGGGCTTGACGTGGTGTAGTAACTCTCTCAGATGGTGTTATGGGGGGCATTATGTGGTGTAGTAGTTCCCTCTCAGATGGTGTTATGAGGGGCTTGATATGGTGCTGTAATTCCCTTGCAGGTGGTGTTATGAGGGGCATTACATGGTGTAGTAGTTTCCTCACAGATGGTGTTATGAGGGGCCTGATGTGGTGTAGTAATTCCCTCACAGATGGTGTTATGAGGAGCCTCACATGATGCTGTAGCAACTCATTCACTCCGTGGTGTTGTAGCATCATGGGGACACCACGCGGTCTGGTGTCACAAGACCTCACATAACTCGTGTTGTTGAGTCTCATGGACAGTTATCACTGGGTGCCTGGGACCTCACTGTGTGAAGGTTAGCTTGGGTATGACTCAGTTGTTACTGTTGAGTTGTTTTTTCACTGACTTAAGCACTGTTTACCACTATTCAACACTGGTTCCATTCCTTTCCTAAATGAAATAGTAACTTCTGGTGAGAACTTGTTGATATTCTGCATCTTGCACAGACGGACACTAGCCCACTTCCCCGGAATGTTTCTGGGTGCTGGGGATGTTTTCCTGGAGTCGAAACTACTGGAGTCCATAAATGCAGTTCTAATTAAGCTAGAAACTCCATTTCCATAATCCAGAACAGTTTATCTAAAAGTCTGGTTAAATAAATATATTTAAAATTAAAAAGTCTATATGATATGGGCATGAATGAAGCTGTGTGTTGCAGCAAAGACTGGTATTGTCCACTCCCATAGAGCTGTGGGGGATTAGTGGGTCTCATGTAGCTGACCTGACGTGCTGCAATGTCAGGTGGAGGTATGGTGGGGGATTAGATTAGTGATCTAGTATTACTGATCTGATGGAAAGTCAAGTCTCATGACCTGAAGATGTCTTGAATAATCACAAAACCTGAAGTATTTTTAGGGAGTTTGTGACAAGTATAAGTCTAAATGAGCAAAGTTGTATTCCTTCAACATTATGTTACGTAATATTTTAAAATACAGTAAGGTGTAAGAAAGAAAGGTGTGGGGTAATTAGAGAGATGGAATGGAAAAATGAGTGTTGCCAAGTGTTCCTCAACACAGTCACACACATGCAAATTTGTCATACAATAAGACCCTCACTCCTCATGCTTGCTGGCTTAATTCCCTTGTTGGGGGTGTGTGAGTGGTGTTGGAGTGTGTGTGGGTGATGTGGGGTGATAAATTTAAATATAAACATCTCATAGTTTGCACTAGACATAAAATATTTTAGTAATTAACTTAGCACATTTGAGTACAGGTTGTGATAATTTATGTGATTGCTCAGCATTTGTGGTTGCAGTTGCGAAGCTTCGTGACTTCACTAGTGTATAATACATCTCCATGTGCCTTGGTTTATTCACTGATCAGTTGTTTAAGTGCAAAAGTAGCCAAATCGAGCCATCATGTTTCAATTAATTTTAAAATATAAATCATAAAGTCAAATGTTCCAAGACAATGGCTTAGTTGTGATGTTAATGTGTGTGCTGTGTAAGTGTCTTGCCATGTCACCTCACACTTTACCTCGTTAACTTGGCTCAGAATTACACTGATTTATTACTGTATTATTTTACTTTTTTCGTTTTTATGTACATTTAAAGAAATTTTTGTATTTGCACAGTAATTATAAACAGACCAAGAGCAGAAAAATCCATCATTGCCCAAGCGGTTGGTCTTCGCACCAACCATGTGAGGATGCGGCTAAACTTGATGTAATCTTTCATAACACTAGGAATCTTTGTCCCCAGGCATTGAGCAGAAAGGTTTAGTGATTTTATCGCATTTTTTATTCAGATTTTCTTGTAATTGTGCATTACAGTATTTCATACCGTATATACTCGTGTGTAGTTCGAGTTTTTAAGACAATTTTTAGGCAAAAAATTGGGGGTCGGCCTATACATGGGTAATAGTTTTGTTAGGTTGAATTCGTGCATGATGGGACGGGTGAAGAGCAACTTTTAGTTTCAGACATGAAAAATATTTACCATTTACTGCCAGTAAACAATGGAAACGTAAAATATGTACCAATTAGTAATGAAATGTGCAGTTCCTTCAGCAGATGAAGCTCACCAACTTACAACAGGCTAAATTACCTTACAACGTGCTTTCAGTAGTCTATGTTGAAGTTCTTAGCACAGGCTAACTTATCATATCATATACGGTATCACAGTACTCATTGATCTACAAATAATACCAGTAATAAAAACTTTTTCGATATTTCACACTTAATATAATACCTGGTAATCCACCTCAACCTCATATTGTTAACGATGATGCACTACGCACCACCAGCTGTATCAGCTAGACGGTACATGTGTTTTTTAATCGTTTCCAGTTAAAAAACTGTACAGCACATGTATATTTTACCTAAACTGCGCCTGAATGAATATATTTTCAGAAATAAATAGTAGTTTTGCTGAAACGTGATTTATTTCAATGTAAAGTAGGATAAAATACATGACGAAAACAAAAGACTTTACCTAACCTTCCGATGTTCAAGAGATGTTACTCGTTTTTTTAATAGTTTTCGGTTGAAATACTGTTATATTACAATGATATTCTATTCATACTATGCTTGATATAATAAATTCACGGAAATGTAATGTTTTTGCTGAAATGACGTACGTACAGTGGTCCCTCGGTTAACGAGCACAATCTGTTCCAGCAGGTTGCTCGTTAACCGAAACCATTGTTTCAATGGGTTTTTGGGTAATTGGTTCCAGCTCACCGAAAATTGCCTAAATTCAACAAAAAAGGTAGAAAAGTACACTTACTTTGAGGTGTGTATGTAGAAGGCTCCTGGATGATGATGATGATGGGAATTAGAATGGGGGTGGAGGAGAAGGAAGGAGAGAAGGCATTGGGGTGGAAGAGAAGTCACCCCATGGTGCCATTTCACCCATAAAATTTTAGCTCTCTTGTGTAATTCAAGATTATTTTCTTTAAATCAACACTGCACTGCATTATATATTGTCAATATGTAAAATATATTTCAAAATGACCAATAATTTGCTTGGAAACACAGGAAAAAAGCGTTTAGTTAAAGAGAGTCTCAAGCAAGATGTTACCTCCAGTGAAAACAGAGAGAGACTAACTCCTGTTTGCTGTGTTAGGAGGCTGGATGCCGCGCATTAAACTAGTCACTTTACCTTCAATTATGTTCAATAATTGTTAAAATGACTAAAAAATTGAATATTAAACTTTTAAAATTATTGAATAGTATAAACTTCTTGATATTTACTAAAATAGTAAGGAATTTAAGCCCTAGAACTGATTAATGTATTGGCGGACTGATACTAAAGCTGGTTGCCCGGTCAGTGCAAGCGAAAACATGTTGAGGTCGGTTCGTAAGAACTTCGTTAACCGAATTTTTTTTCGTTAACCGAATTGAAGATCCTTATGGAAGGCAGTTCGTTAATCGAAATTACGTTAACCAAGGTGTTCGTTAAACGAGGGGTCACTATATATATATATATATATATATATATATATATATATATATATATATATATATATATATATATATATATATATATATATATATATATATATATATATATATATATATATATATATATATATATATATATATATATATATATATATATATATATATATATATATATATATATATATATATATATATATATATATATATATATATATATATATATATATATATATATATATATATATATATATATATATATATATATATATATATACACCACGACTGCTACGACTTACGACCGTCGGGACTTACGACTGCCGCAGATTTTTTATTAATTTTTTTTTTCAAATGATACGCATTTTCTATACCGAAACGTTTCCAGTTAATGTAGTCTCCATGTATAATTAGAAAATTATGGGGGCCCCATGTGCATTCAGCTGACTACATTAAAGGTAAGTGCTCATTCACATTGTAACCATTCCTTATTATTTATTACTTTCACTGTACTGTATCCATTCCTCATTATTCATTACGTTTATTGTACTGTATTTCATTGTACAGTCGATTATTTATTTAAAAAAAAAAAAAAAATTTATCTATGTCGGACTTACGACCTGGATTTGGGTCTCTAACCCCGTCGTAAGTCGGGTTCTATCTGTATATATACATATACAGTACAGTAAAAGTAATAAATAATGAGGAATGGACACAGTGTGGCTGAGCACTTAGCTTTAATGTAGTCAGCTGAATGCACACGGGGTCCCCATAATTTTCTATTCACAGGTATACATGGAGACTATATTAATTGGATGAAGCAGAGGAGACAGGGCTGGGCGGGTCATCAATGTCGCTTTCTTCAGACAGGTTTATGTACTGTGGAAACTTGCTGGTTGAAGGTATTGGATCATCTTGAGGGATTTGAATAGGCATTACTGGTGGGGCTTGAGGAGACAGCACTGGGGGACTTCTTAAAATAGATGTCCAATTTAGACTGCACAGTTTGCTTTTTCTTTTCATTATAAATTTCTCTGTAGCAAGCAAGTGCATCTTGGATCATTCTGTCAACTTTGGCATAACGCTCATAATTTTGATCCATGCCATCAAACGTTTGCATTCCTTTATTAATTGTAGCAAATGTCTCTGCCATTTGCTTCACTGAAAACTTTTTGTGGGGGTGCAGGTCCTTCTTCTACATTTAGAATGGCTTCTTCCTCTGCATCTTTGTGTGCTTCCAGCTCTTCTGCTACACTTTCAACCAACTGTTCAACATCTTCATTATTAATTTCTAACTGTAGCTGTCTACCTAACTCCACTATCTTGTTACCTATATCCTAAATAACTTCAGTTTCATTAAATCCTCTAAAACTGTTCACATATCTTTTCAGGACTTTCTTCCATATTCCATTCATGCAATGTTTTGTAACCTGATCCCATGATGCACTTATGTTCTTTAAACATGCCAAAACGTTGTACTCCTTCCAAAACTCTCTGAGCGTTTTCTCACCTTCAGTAGCAACGACAGCCTGAGCGAAGGTCGTACGTAAATAATACGCTTTAAAGGCAGCAATAGCACCTTGAGCCATGTGTTGGATGACAGAGGTAGTGTTAGGTGGAATGTACACTACCTTAACATCAGGGTGCATGTTGTCCAGATGTGGTGGGTGTCCCGGAGCATTATGCAAAATCAGCAAAATCTTGAATGGAATCCGTTGTTGCAGACAATACTCCTTGGCTCGTGGAATGAAACAATTCATGAACCAATCCTCAAACAGTACAAAGGTCATCCAGGCTTTCGTGTTACTGCGATAAAATACTGGCAGTGTGTGCTTGCTGACATGTTTAAAAGCCCTAGGGTTCTCTGAATGATAGATCATGAAGGGCTTTAGCTTGAAACCAGCAACATTCCCCCCCAACAGAAGTGTAATTCTGTCCTTGAATGCCTTGAATCCTGGCATTGTTTTTGCCTCTGTGGATGTATGTCCGCTCAGGCATGCGCTTAAATAATTTCCTTCCACATTCACATCATCTAACTCCTCCTTAAAAGCTTCGGCAGCACCAACATCAGCACTAGCTGCCTCTCCACTCACCTTAACATTGTGTAAACTGTAGCATTTTTTAAATCTATTAAACCACCCATGACTTGTTGTAAAGGTTTGCTCACATTCATCTCCTGCCTGCTCCTTCAGGCTTTGGAACAGGCTTCTTGCTTTATCCTGCAAGGTTAGAAGGCTTAAGGGTACACGCTTCTGTATTTGGTCTTCTATCCATATCACTAATAATTTTTCTTTGAAATTATAGTTGCCTTTATAGGTGTTGTTCCTTTCACTAGTACATCACGAATACGTTCCTTGTCCTTCAGAATAGTGGATATGGTCGAGTGCGAGAAACCTAGGTCGCGTGAGATTGTTGCTACAGTTTTTCCATTATCTTATTGCATTATTATCTTCATTTTCATCTCAAAAATAATTGCCTATCTCCTTTTCTTCGGAGCACCACCAGCACTCTCACTTGTACGCTTTCCAGTCATTATAAAGTCAGTTAAATACGATAATAACGTAAGTACACAGCGCGATCAGTATAGGATACGATAGCCAAACACCAACTAAGCGCTGTACTGAGTGAGTGTAACCACGCGGTGACCCAAGCCAGCCACGCTCGGGACGGAAACGTTTCAGTATAGAAAATGCGCGCGTCATTTGAAAAAAATTTTGGTCACGACTGCGGGTGAGATTTGTCCAACTGTCAGTGATTCAAAAGGGGTAATTTGAAGTTAATGCATTATGATGTATTAAATTTTAATTTTGGGGGCAGATTCATACTTAATTAGAAGGTAACAAACAAGTCTTATAAGTGAAAATGAAACTATTACCAAGAAAACATCAAAGTTTATTGATATGCCTCATTTTTTCTGTCACTGTTTTAAGTTCAAATATTAAAAACAACTTTAAAACTACAAAAAAGTAGATTATCCAGCATCAACAAAATCCCAAATATAGAGCATAAGTGAGAGACTTCTATGGGTGTTTAAGGTACTTCTGGTTATGCCATTATTTGACATTTAACAGACTTGATTTCATAAATGATTATCCTGCATGTATCATCTATGCAAGCATTCTGTTCCTATGTAATGTTCATAGTTAGAGCCAAAACTCCTGGGCACTGACAGTATTTGGCATCTACAGTACAGTACTTGTAATAATAATAATTGTGTCATTCTATTTGACCAAGGACAGCTGACAAAACCATGAGAGGCTTGTTTCCAGTAGAGTCCTTATGACAGCAACATCTGGTGTTCTTAGGGCCAAGCGGTCACCCATCCAAGTACTAACCACAACTAACGTTGCTTAACTTCACTGATCGGACAAGAAGCATTGTTTCAAACTTGGTGGTAGCTGTAGGTCGTATGTGATTGGCTTACAGCTCATGGATGCAGTTTTCACTATAAATCATGTGAGAACAACATGAAAAGCACTTACGATGCAAAGACAAATCTGAGAGGATTACTTTTTAAAAACCATTGCGTCATACCTACCAGACCTTCAAGTTGATGCCAGATAATGCCAGAAGTGTTGAGCATTTTGTTCATTTGCTCATTGTGGCACAAGCATCACATTTACTGCTCCTTTTGTAGTTTATTCTGCCTTATTTTATTTTCAGAATAGGCTAAGACATTGCATTCAATTTGAATACCCAGTTTTGAGTACATTGTTCTATTCATACATAGTTTTCTTGTTGTAACAATTTTATTAGTTTCATTATTCTGATTTTTTTTTTTTTTTTTCATAAAAGGAAGCAGCCTCATTGATACTTATTATGGATATAGTAAATTTGCTAAAGACATCATAATTACTCGATTAGATGAAATGTATGAGTGCATTAATTCATAAACTGATCATGGCATAGCATTGTCACTGCCCATCTCCACCATGTTATTACACATTGTTTCAGTGTCTACAATTTTTGAAGAGAAATAGCATTGTGATGGATAGATTTATTTATGATGGAATTAAATCTATAATTTTAGTAATTTCCTTACAGAAATTACACACTTTGTTATTACTTAAAAGCAACAAAGCACATTAACAGAATTCTGTAGGCTTATGTGCTCTAATGCTACAGCACCTCCACTGGGTGCTTCTCTGTACAGTTTAATTATGTACTTTTATGGTTTCTCATCCTCTAGTTAGTTAAATAAGCATTGTATATTTTGATTACATAGTTATATAACACCATAGAGAACAGATGATTATTGGTTGTTGCGAAAATACTAAAGTATATGTAAACTTTTGACTTGGATATGTAAATCCTAGTTATGGTAGAAGACAAAAGGTTTAAGCTTGTAATATAGTGCCTGTAAAGTTAGAGAACAATAAGTGATGATCACATGAGACAGCCTCCATTAGTTTAAGGATTATACCCAAATAATCTGTTTATGAAATTATGAGTGCACTTGGGTGAATGTAGGACACATTTGATAAACAAGAGTAGCTTGGATTAGAATTTATGTTGATTGTAAGGTGAAATAATTACTGAAGGGGTTCAGAAAAACAAAACCTTAAACTTTTATTTTTTTTAATCAGAGAATATTTTGTATTGGATGGTTTACCTAGCTAATGCATTCTCTAAGAATAAATAAGACACTACAGTATTAATCTCTTTTACTTTGGCAGATGATGTTGATATGCACAGTTGGACCTGCATACTTTTGGTTGAGGCTTTTTATTCCTGCACTGTGTTGTACATTTGAGGACCATGAACCCCGGCCCCCATCCTCTGCCTTGCATCTGTAGGATTGCCTGGGCCTACAATGTCCTCGTCTACGACTGAAGCAATGGTTTTGGTCATTCAGCAACTGTTTAACGTGCATTTTTTGAAGTGAAAGTTGTTTACTGGCTTTAATTGCAGTGTTAAATTTGTGTAGGTTATTAACATGAAAGAGAATGTATTGTGTGGGATTGTGTATTGTGACATTGAACTTGCCCAGTGATTTGAACTTATTGTGAAAGTGTTAATAGACTACAAAAATTCCTAGGCCTTTCAGAACTATATTGCTTTGTAAGGGAGACACTTCTTATGATGTCATAATAGAATGTGTGAAATTAACTTATACTGTATGTAATATAGTTTTCACACACTGTAAGCTAAAATGGCAACCAGTGGGATTCCATAAGGTGGCATGATGCTAATCCTTGGTAGCTGCAGAGCTTACATATGATGCCCCGCCAATCTGCCCCTTTTTTAACCCCCTCTATGTACGCAAAAAAATAAGTACCACTTACCACAGTGTTGTCCAGCCAAATTGGTTGTTAAGTGTATTACACATCTAGGATTAAATGGCTAAGACAGCACAGTGGCCTGTTGTACACTTAAACTAAGTATAACTATATATTGTTATAAAACTACACATTCAGGCATTCTTGGCTCTTGCCAAGGCATTCCTTTGTTTTGACAATACAATATAGTTGCCACTTCTAGTTGTTGACTTCAGACTAATTTTTGATGCAGCAAGTTAGATGCATGTAGTGATGCATATTTATGGACCTTGGGGAGCCTATTTTGCAGTTGCTCTCATTCTCCAAGACACTCCTGCTGACTTTTTGCATAAACCAGATCCAGAGTAACATGCATGAAGTTCTTTGAGAATTGATATAAAATCACTTGCTGGCAAGGCATTAGGTTCTTTATTACTTGTATTGATATTTTGTTGCTTTTTTTTTGTATCCTGTATTTTTATCCAGTAATTCACGGGATGTATAATTACTGTAAATTCATTTTTATTTATTTTTTTTTTAAGGTAAGAATTAACTTCTGTGACTGTTCTGATTGTACAGATCACAATAAATTTAAGTACTTTCTAGATGGAATATTACTTGTTACTCCATTTTAACTTATTGAAGCAAGGATTATGGCTTGTAACATATAAAGCAATGTTGGGAATATGCTGGTTATTACTTGTACAGAAATTAAATAGTAAGTGGTGTTTTTAGTGAAGACAATATTTAGGGTTTCTATCAATTTGGCTAATTTTTTCTGATCGCTGCAAACAAAGGTTAGATAGCTCTCCACAAACTCACATAACTGGATAAGATTGTTTAAGTATAATTTCTTTGCAAAAAGTACAATTAATCATAATTCATAAGTATTATGCACAGGCAAATTTTGATTGTGCACTGTCTATATATATATATATATATATATATATATATATATATATATATATATATATATATATATATATATATATATATATATATATATATATATATAATCAACGACCTCACCAGCAAGGAATCGAACCCTCGACCTACTGGGTGTGACTAGGGAACGCTTACCGGCTAGGCCACAAGGACACGGACAAGGTTCACGGCGCCATCAGCTCGATGAACAGGCTTTGTGTGAAATATAACAGAGTCTAGAACTGCTTTTAGTGTCCTTGTGGCCTAGCCGGTAAGCGTTCCCTAGTCACACCCACTAGGTCGAGGGTTCGATTCCTTGCTGGTGAGGTCGTTGATTATATGTTCAAAGTCCGCGTGTTATATGGACTAAAAATGAAATATATATATATATATATATATGTACACACACAATCAACACCTCAACCCGCCAGGATTCGAACCCACGGCCCACGAGCCTATGACTGTGACCGGGGAACGCTAACCACTGGACCACCAGGATACTAAAAGTAGTCCTAGACTTTGTTATATTTCACACAAAGCCTGTTCAACGAGCTTATGGCGCTGTGAACCTCTAATGGGGACTACCCGTATCACGTAGGTGGTCAGAGTAACGTTTTTACCAAATCCGGCTTCGAAACACGAGGATCCATATATACGGGTAGTCCCCATTAGAGGTTCACAGCGCCATAAGCTCGTTGAACAGGCTTTGTGTGAAATTTAACAAAGTCTAGGACTACTTTTAGTATCCTGGTGGTCCAGTGGTTAGCGTTCCCCGGTCACAGTCATAGGCTCATGGGCGTGGGTTGAATCCTGGCGGGTTGAGGTGTTGATTGTGTGTGTACATATATATATATATATATATATATATATATATATATATATATATATATATATATATATATATATATATATATATATATATATATATATATATATATATATATATATATATTTCATTAGCCCAATAAAGCACGCAGACTTCTACATATAATCAACACCTCACCCCGCCAGGATTCGAACCCACGACCTTATAATTGTGACCGGGGAACGCTACCTCTGGGCCACCAGGACACTAAAAGCAGTCCTAGACTTTGTTATATTTCACACAAAGCCTGTTCAACGAGCTTATGGCGCCGTGAACCGCAGATAGGGACCACCTGTGCCTCTTAGGTGACAACCCTTTATCCGAAAACCTAAAGTTTTTTGTGGGGCACTATTTTTTTTATTTATTTATTTATTGTTTTTTTTTTTTATAGGGATTAGCCCACCCTGGCATAGATCACTGACTCACATCGGGGCTTGGTAGGTGAAAATGTAATAGTAATAATAATTATTCATAGTAAATAAGATTTTTAATTAAAATACTGTACACCAAAATAAAATAATAATGATAACAATAATAATAATAACATTAATACTGTAATAAAATACTAATACTAATAATAATTATAAAGAAATACAAGAATAAAAAAAAGATCAAAAGTGAGAAATGTGACCTAGACCTATGAATTATTATTATTATTATTATTATAATTTTTATTATATTTTCACCCCAGGCCCCGATGTGGGTCAGTGATCTATGCCCAGGTGGGCTAATACAAAAATAAAAAATACTGCCTCAGTTGTACCAAAATTTGGTCAAATTACGTATTTTCGAGTCCCAAAGTAAGTACACAGACAAAATTTTCATCTGTAATTCACTTTAAAATGGCTAGCAAGCTTAAAAGTGAGTGTTTTGTGGTGCTGAGAAGAAAAAGAGACGCCTATTTTTGATTTTCTATGTATTATTTAAGCATTTCTAACTTACGACCTGGATGTCGGTCCCTAACCCCGTCGTAAGTCGGTGTGATTTTATCAATATATATATACAGTGACCCCTCGTTTAACGAACACCTCGGTTAACGTAATTTCGATTAACGAACTGCCTTCCATAAGGATCTTCAATTCGGTTAACGAAAAAAAATTCAATTAACGAAGTTCTTACGAACCGACCTCAACATGTTTTCACTTGCACTGACCGGGCAACCAGCTTTAGTATCAGTCCGCCAATACATTAATCGGTTCTAGGGCTTAAATTCCTTACTATTTTAGTAAATATCAAGAAGTTTATACTATTCAGTAATTTTAAAAGTTTAATATTCAAATTTTAGTCATTTTAACAATTATTGAACATAATTGAAGGTAAAGTGACTAGTTTAATGCGCGGCATTCAGCCTCTTAACACAGCAAACAGGAGTTAGTCTCTCTGTTTTCACTGGAGGTAACATCTTGCTTGAGACTCTCTTCAACTAAACGCTTTTTTTCTGTGTTTCCAAGCAAATTATTGGTCATTTTGAAATCTATTTTACATATTGACAATATATAATGCAGTGCTGTGTTGATTTAAAGAAAATAATCTTGAATTACACCAAGAGAGCTAAAATTTTATGGGTGAAATGGCGCCATGGGGTGACTTCTCTTCCACCCCAATGCCTTCTCTTCTTCCTTCTCCTTCACCCCCATTCTAAATCCCATTATCATCATCATCCAGGAGCCTTCTATATACACACCTCAAAGTAAGTGAACTTTTCTACCATTTTTGTTGAATTTAGGAAATTTTCGGTGAGCTGGAACCAATTACCCAAAAACCCATTGAAACAATGGTTTCGATTAACGAACGACCTTCTGGAACGGATTGAGTTCGTTAACGGAGGGGTCACTGTATATATATACTGAACAGTGGTACCTCGGTTAACGAACACAATTCGTTCCAGAAGGTCGTTCGTTGACCAAAAATTTCGTTCACCGAAACCATTGTTTCAATGGGATATTGGGTAAATGGTTCCAGCTCACCGAAAAGTACATACAAAGTAAAAAAAATGCAGTAAAGTACACTTACTTTGAGATGTGTATGTAGAAGGCTCCTGGTTGATGATGATGATGATGGGAATTAGAAGTGGGTTGGAGAAGGGAGAGGAGAAGGAACTGGGGATGGAGGAGAAATCACCTCTCAGGGGACCCATGCTGGATCCAGTATTTTCACCAATAAAATTTTAAGTTCACTAGGTGTAATTCAAGATTATTTTATTTAAATCAACACTGCACTGTGCTATATATTATCAATATGCTGGCTAAACTTCAGAATGACCAATAATTTCAATGAAAAAATGCATAAATATTCAAGACACCAACAAAATAGATGCTCTCAACAGTAAACAAAGGCAGACTGAGCCTGGTGGCCGACTCACGCGTCTGATGGGTGCACAACTAACTAGTTCCCTGTACTGCATATATTATCAATATGTTAAATAAATGTTAAAATGACTAATAATTTTAATATAAAAAATGCAAAAATATTTAAGAGCACAACTTTCTTGATATTTACTCCACTGGAAACAAATGTAAACATAGAACAGATTACTGAATTGGCAGATCAGTCCATTAGCTGCCCAGCTGTTGCTCAACAAAACGTGATTTTCGAAGGTTATCGTGAATCGAATTTTTGTTTGTTAACCGAATTGAAGATTCTTATGGAAGGTAATTCGTTAACCGCTTGGGCGATCGGTCACGTCTCTGTTACGCACTATTGGCAAGTACTGGGCATGCACCGGCTCCTGAATGTACCTGAACCCGCTCCAGTGTTGTTCAAGTTTGGTCTTGAAAGAGCTCACACTCGGTGCCATCACAACACTTTCTGGTAGATTGTTCCAAGAGTTCACAACTCTCATTCCAAAAAAGTTTGCCCTCACAATTTTCTGGACTTGCTGCTGCTTCTTCAATCTTGAGCTGTGACCCCTTGTGGGGCGAATGTCCGCCAGCTCCAAGTAAGGACACATGACTGAGTAGTGCCCCTTGAGATGCTTATACACCTCAATTAGGTCACCCCTTGCCCGTCTGTAGTACAGTGACCCCTCGGTTAACGAACTCAATCCGTTCCAGAAGGTCGTTCGTTAACCGAAACCATTGTTTCAATGGTTTTTGGGTAATTGGTTCCAGCTCACCGAAAATTTCCTAAATTCAACAAAAATGGTAGAAAAGTTCACTTACTTTGAGGTGTGTATGTAGAAGGCTCCTGGATGATGATGATGATGATGGGAATTACAATGGGGGTGGAGGAGAAGGAAGAAGAGAAGGCATTGGGGTGGAAGAGAAGTCACCCCATGGTACCATTTCACCCCTAAAATTTTAGTTCTCTTGGTGTATTTCAAGATTATTTTCTTTAAATCAACACTGTACTGCATTATATATTGTCAATATGTAAAATATTTTTCAAAATGATCAATAATTTGCTTGGAAACACAGAAAAAAGCATTTAGTTGAAGAGAGTCTCAAGCAAGATGTTACCTCCAGTGAAAACAGAGAGAGACTAACGCCTGTTTGCTGTGTTAAGAGGCTGGATGCCGCGCATTAAACTAGTCACTTTACCTTCAATTATGTTCAATAATTGTTAAAATGACTAAAAAATTGAATATTAAACTTTTAAAATTATTGAATAGTATAAACTTCTTGATATTTACTAAAATAGTTAGGAATTTAAGCCCTAGAACCGATTAATGTATTGGCGGACTGATACTAAAGCTGGTTGCCCGGCCAGTGCAAGCGAAAACATGTTGAGGTCGGTTCGTAAGAAATTCGTTAACCGAATTTTTCTTCGTTAACCGAATTGAAGATCCTTATGGAAGGCAGTTCGTTAACCGAAATTTCGTTAACTGAGGCGTTCGTTAAACAAGGGGTCATTGTATAAGCTAGGCAAGTTCAGGCGCTCCAATCTCTCAGGGTAGCTGAGGTGCCGAAGGGCAGGCACCAGTCTGTCAATCTTGAAGATCGTTACGAGGGATGGACCGTCTAGATATCTGAACGACCTTCTTATAAGACCCAATAATTTATTTGCCTGATTTACCTTCGTCTCGTAATGGGCCGAGAACTTCAGCGCATTGTCAATATACACACCTAGGTCCTTCTCACATTCAGTCTCAACTAGTGCAGTTTCTTCATCCCATTGGTACATATGATACGCCTTGTAGTGGCTCCTCTCCCCTACAACTTCCAACTGAGCTCCGGCCGCACGCCGACCAGCCAATCAGCGTACAGCCAGCTACGCCGAGAGACTAGGTCTATGCAGAGGACGTAGGGGTACGATCGCCGACCTAGTCTCGACCATCAACCTCCAGTTCAGGATCAGAGCGTTTCACACCTTACGCTTGAGCCGCTGTGATTGGTCCTCTCGCTACGCGCACCCCAAATCCTGATCCTTGTAAATTGTATAAATACGGCCATTCCTGCACAGGGAGAACATTCTACACTCAGCTACTGGACCAGCAATATCTCTCACAGCTCCTCACCTAGTCACTCCTAAGCACAGTGCTGTACAACAATATATATACAGAAAGCGCATTGTGAGTTTCTATCCTACCTCATTCCTGAGTGGAGATATCTACATGTACGTACGTTTGTGTGCCCATACAAAGAGATAATAGACAACTAAAGAAAATTGACAACTGGCCACATACAGTACGCTACAATACGCCTCCTTACTGTTGGTACGCCCCAGGTGCATCCTCTTACACTTCGTGACATTGAATCTCGGCAGCCATTTCTTCGACCATTTGCCAGGTATATTTAGTGATTGATTATTCTCATGTGATCAGCATTTTATGGTGTATGGTTCATCAAGATTAATATAATATCTTCAATAATGGAAAGAAAACAGAATGTACAGTACAAGGTACATAATTTGTAATTTGACTCTAAAATAAAAGGATAGGATGTATTGGAAGGTCTTTACTCGGGATACAGTCATGCAAGATCTTTCAGCAAAACACCTCACAAGTCATTATAACACTATAATATTTTTAACAACGTTCTTTATTACCATTGAGTGATTCATAATGGCTCAATTTAGCTATGTGTACACCTTGACAACTGATTAATGAATAAACCAGGTTACTGTATATGTAAATGCATAATACAGGGGTTCCTCGTTATAAGTGATTAATAGGAACCAGGAAAAGGCCACTGATAAAGAAACCACTTATAAAGGGGAATTAATTCCCATAAGAATTAATAGGAATAGGGTCTAATTGGGACCATCACATTGTGACACTCATAGTTTAATTTGATATTTTTTAACATTTATATACAGCATATAGCTTAGAAACATTTTTTTAATCTTATTACACATTATTTTATGAAATTCTTTAACATTATACTCAATTAAGGTACTTAAAGTCAAAGGGGTCGGTGTGTTGATGTGACGCAAGCTACCTAACTACACACTCGTTTACGGTAAGTGAAAGTGGTTCATTGAGTCACGCTCACCACTTTTCTTCCAACATGTAACTTCTCATTTCACGTCCATCCCATAGTTACTACACCACCTTGCTTCGGTTTGGAACTGATGGCTACAAGAATAGTCCACCAATGTCATCAAAGAGACAAAGACACAACAGCTAGGATAGCTACTTATGTATTAAGATATTTAATTTTAAGGTAATAAAATGGCAGTGAAGGTTTGGCTATTGGGGGAGGATGGAGGCTGTGGGGTTTACGTGATATTATGTTGTCTAGCACTCAGGATGGATGGATGGAAACTCTAAGGTGGTGGTTTTCTTATATAATATAAGTTATATGAAAGACAGTCTGGTGCTGGAGATGCCGTGTGGTGAGGAGCTGCTCAGTAGACACGTTCGGTGAGTAGTGTGCTGAAGGAGGTAGATATGCAGGAGCTTCGTTGGAGGAGATGTTGCCTGTTGCTGGCCTCCAGGTTGAATGAGAGCTGGACAGCGAGGAGCTTGCTTGGAGGAGATGCTGCGTGTTCAGGAACGTAGAGTAGAATGAATCTTAATGGAGAGACAGAGCTTATATACACAGCAGCCGGAAGTAAACCCGTGGGAACTCGCCGGTTTCTTGACTCCGTTGCTAGGGAAGACGTAGCAGGTGGCTGGTTGCTAGGATACTGTGGCATTGGAATGCGGATACGCAGTTGTAGGGGAGACGTCCACTACAAGGCCACGTTTAAAAAAAAAAGTAATAGTAGTAGTCGTAGTATCCTGGTGAAGAATATCCCTGTCTAGATTGACTGCCAGGCTCGGCCCACTTCTACCCGTTGACTCGATCAAGGCAGTTCTTGAACTGGTTAATGGATGTTGCTTGATAATTATAGTCCTTGGAGTACTTCAAAACTATGGCTGCGGACACAGGCGACTGGTACTGAGCATAGATAGTGCGAGCGAGAAGAATGAAATTTTAAGAGAATGGGAAGCAGGTGGGAATTTTTATTGCTCAAACGCTTGTGCCTGCATTGATCGACAGATTTCAGCCATGACCCCTCTTAACTTTGGAGATTTTTTACGGGGACTTCCTTAGTGTTATTTTTTACTTTTATCCCCTGTGGGGTATGGGTTTTTTGGTTCACACTCGGGTTGGGATGGAGAAAGGAAACTCACAATGTGCTCTCTGTATACATATTGTATTGGATGTACAATGCAGCTTGGTGCTGAGAAGGCAGCATGGTTACAAGCGTTGAGTAGAGAGAGCTGGTTGGTGAGGGTGCTCAGAGGAGGACCAGCTTGTGGGTCGCCGGCGGGAGCGAGGGCCGCCAGGCAGGAGCGGAGGAGGTGGTGTTTGCTTAGAGACTAGCTGTAGGTAGAAAGAGGAAGGTCACCACTAGGTCAGGTCTTATATAGCGGAGGTAGGCGTGGCTTAATAGTTGACCTCCGTCATGTAAGGCGTCGCTGGTTGACCTCCGTCATGTAAGGCGTCGCTGGTTGACCTAGACCACGAGGCATACACTGGGGAATTCGCTGGGTCAGCTACTCAGCGACAAACAGCGTTTGTAGGGGAGGAATCCACTACAATACTCCCCTTCCCTCAAGGCGGTGTAGGAGACTTGTTGTCTGCAGAGTTGCATGGCACATGTGAGACAGAACGGGCGGTACATGCCACATGTGAGACATAACGGCGAGGGCGTGGATGAGCCAGCCGCTAGGAGAGTCAACTGTCTAGACACGAGATCTGTGGGAGAAGAGAGGGAGAAAAAGGGTGTGTGGGGGCGATGAATGTTTTGCTCCTGTAGCTGCAGGGGCAGCGTCCTCATGGTCACTGGCTGTGATGACTGGGTCAGGGGCGACGTCAGGAGGAGGGTCTATGATAGGAACAGGTTCTTCAACAGCAGCAGGGTCCACGACGGCAGCAGCGTGCAGGACAGCAGTAGGGAGTGCCTGAGAGAAAAAAAACGGTGTGTGGGGGCGATGAATGCTGTGCTTCCCTCTCGGCAGGTACAGAGTCCTCAGATGCGCCTGCTGGGGTTGGTAGAACGTGGTGCTTGAGGCAGGAAGAGGAGCTGGTGTCTGCTTAGAGAAGCAGTGCTGCTCTAGGGTGACTAACCTGAGGTGTACAGACAGTAGCTGTAGAGCCGATGAGAGCTGCCTCTGTGTGGATAAGCCAGTCTTCCATGTTGCTTGAAGACTGGCAGAGTGATCAATTTCTCCTCCATCCTGTGTGAGTGGAAATCTCCGGGGGTCACCATTTGTGGGGTACGGGTTGTTGGTTCACACTCGGGATGGGATGGAGAAAGGAAACTCACAATGTGCTCTCTCTATACATATTATATTGGATGTACAATGCAGCTTGGTGCTGGGAAGGCAGCATGGTTACAAGCGTTGAGTAGATAGAGCTGGTTGACCTAGACCACGAGGCATACACTGGGGAATTCGCGGGGTCGGCTACTCAGCAACAAGCGTTTGTAGGGGAGGAATCCACTACACCCCTTCACCACTGATCGGCTCGTTAGCCGTTTGGGCGATCGGTCACGTCTTTGTTACGTGTTACGCACTGTTGGCAAATACTGGGCAAACACTGGTTCCTGAACATATCAACCTGCTCTAGTGCTTGTCAAGTCTAGTCTTGAAAGAGCTCACATTTGGTGCTGTTGTAGTGGATTCCTCCCCTATAAACACTTTTGTCGCTAAGTAGCCGACCCTGTGAATTCCCCAGTGTATGCCTCGTGGTCTAGGTCAACCAGCGCCGCCTTACATGACGGAGGTCAACTATTAAGCCACGCCTACCTCCGCTATATAAGACCTACAGCCAGTCTTCAAGCAACACCTCCTCCACTCCTGCCTGGCGGTCCTCGCTCCCGCCGGCGACCATGGCGACCCACAAGCTGGTCCTCTGAGCACCCTCACCAACCAGCTCTCTCTATTCAACGCTTGTAACCATGCTGCCTTCCCAGCACCAAGCTGCAATGTACATCCAATACAACATGTATACAGAGAGCACATTGTGAGTTTCCTTTCTCCATCCCATCTTGCGTGTGAACCAAATATCACGAAACCCCACAAATGGTGACCCCCGGAGATTCGCACTCACACAGGATGGAGGAGAAACTGATCACTTTCCCAGTCTTCAAACAACATGGAAGACTGGCTTATCCACACAGAGGCAGCTCTCATCGGCTCTACAGCTACTGTCTCTACACCGTAGGTTAGACACCCTAGAGCAGCACTGCTTCTCTAAGCAGACACCAACTCCTCTTCCTGCCCCAAGCACCACGTCCTACCGACCCCAGCAGACGCATCTGAGGACTCTATACCTACCACGAGGGAAGCCCAATCATTCATCGCCTCCACACCGTTTTTTTCCCCTCAGGCACTCCCTGCTACTGTCCTGCACCCTGCTGCTGTCGTGGACCCTGCTGCTGTCATGCACCCTGCTGCTGTCATGGACCTTCTGACCCAGACCCACACACCCTTTTTCTCCCTCTCTTCTCCCACAGATCTCGTGTGTCTAGACAGTTGTCACCCCTAGCGGCCGGCTCATCCACGCCCTCGGCGTTCTGCCTCACATGTGCCATGCAACCCTGCAGACAACAAGTCTCCTACACCGCCTGGAGGGAAAGGGGAGTATTGTACTGGATTCCTCCCCTGCAAACGCTTTTGTCGCTGAGTAGCCGACCCAGCGAATTCCCCAGTGTATGCCTCGTGGTCTAGGTCAACCAGCGCTGCCTTACAGGACGGAGGTCAACTATTAAGCCACGCCTACCTCCGCTATATAAGATCTCACTTCGTGGTGACCTACCTATCTTTCTACCTACAGCCAGTCCTCAAGCAACACCTCGTCCTCCACTCCTGCCTGGCGGCCCTCGCTCCCGCCGGCGACCATGGCGACCCACAAGCTGGTCCTCCTCTAAGCACCCTCACCAACCAGCTCTCTGTACATCACGCTTGTTGACAATGAGCTGAAGTCCTCGGGCCATTGTGAGAAGAAGGTAAATCAGGCAAATAAATTATTGGGTCTTATAAGAAGGTCGTTCAGATATCTAGACGGTCCGTCCCTCGTAACGATCTTCAGGAGTGAAGTGCTTCCCCATCTGGAGTACTGTCACCCCATCTGGTCCCCGAGATATGCTAGGGACTGTCAGTTGGTTGAAAATGTTCAAAGGAGGGCCACCAGACTGGTGCCTGCACTTCGGCACCTCAGCTACCCTGAGAGATTGGAGCGCCTGAACTTGCCTAGCTTATACTACAGACGGGCAGGGGGACCTAGTTGAGGTGTATAAGCATCTCAGGGGCACTACTCAGTTGAGTGTCCTTACTTGGAGCTGGCGGACGCTCGCCCCACAAGGGGTCACAGCTCAAGATTGAAGAAGCCGCAAGTCCAGAAAACCGTGAGGGCAAACTTTTTCGGAGTGAGGGTTGTAAACTCTTGGAACAATCTACCAGAGAGTGTTGTGACGGCACCGAGTGTGAGCTCTTTCAAGAGAAGACTTGACCAACACTGGAGCGGGTTCAGGTACATTCAGGAGCCGGTGCATGCCCGGTACTTGCCAACAGTGCGTGACAGAGACGTGACCGATCACCCGGGCGGCTAGCGAGCCGATCTTTTGGTGAAGAATATAAATGAAAAGAGACGTGACCGATCGCCCAAACGGCTAACAAGCCGATCAGTGGCGAAGAGGATAAAAGTAAAAAAAAAAAGACTGCTTTTCCCGCCAATTCATCGCTGTAGCTTGGTCTGGACTGTCGCTACTGTTACAAAACAATCGTGAGACAGTCCAGCAACAAATTTTACCAATTGTTTCTGGACTGTTTCGCAACACTTGCTAAACTGTATAGAAACAATGGTGCCGTGTCTCCCAAGCGTTTCTGGACTGTCTCTTACTTTTACTTACTTCTATATCCTCTTCACTACTGATCGGCTCGTTGGCCACTTGGGCGATCGGTCACGTTTCTGTTACGCACTGTTGGCAAGTACTGGGCATGCACCGGCTCCTGAATGTACCTGAACCGGTTCTAGTGTTTGTCAAGTCTGGTCTTGAAAGAGCTCACACTCGGTGCCGTCACAACACTCTCTGGTAGATTGTTCCAAGAGTTCACAACTCTCACTCCGAAAAAGTTTGCCCTCACGGTTTTCTGGACTTGCTGCTCCTTCAATCTTGAGCTGTGACCCCTTGTGGGGTGAGCATATAAGGATGCCCGTCACATCTTAGAGACAACAATTTTGAAAGGCTTACATTTTTTTTACGGGAATTAGCCCACCCGGGTACATGTCACCGACCCACATCGTGGCCTTGGGGGCGAAAAAATTTACTTGGACCATAAATAAACACAAAAATTAAAAAGATTAAACAGATGGAGAGTGAGAAACAATATACATGTTGTGTTGTGAAAATGAGAGAAACAACTGAGGCCTGAAATTGTGTGTAAATGAGAAAGGACGTATTTGTATAAAACATTTATTACCCGGTCATGTGACACGTCATTCTCCCAACAATAACAATACCACACCGGTATCACTGTCATAAATACAGTTAAACAGTTAAGTCCCATTAATAATCACTCCACACAGTCATCTTTAATGTAATTATTCGAAGGTCGGCTGTCTTCTGAACGATAAGTGAATAAATCGTGCATACTGTGTTTGTGTAGGCAAAAGTTGCCTTTTAATCTTTTAAAGAAACGCCCACTTTGTCGTTCCCATTTTCTCTGGAGAGTATTGATTCACCTTAGCCCACCACAGAAAACCAATTAATGCTAATTCACTGTTAGTTATAATTAGACATGAATAATATACGTAGGATTAAAAAATAATGGGGGTATCATTGAGTCGAAAGTGAGTCAAAATGAGGTAAAAACAGACACTTGGAGGGGGGGGGTTGTGAGGGCGGCCGCTAGGTGACTCTGCTGCCTCAAAAGTGGGTGGTGAACGGTGCAAATGGCGTTGATGCGGTAGTTGACGGCAAACATATCCCATTTCCCCTGCTTACACGCTTTCAGCTATTGCTTTTCTTAAGAACATTGTGGTAAGTAAGGCCTGTTTCTTAGTTATCTGGCTAATTAAAGGTCCTGTGGGGTTCCAGGGAGGATGTGGGAAGGAAATAAAGTGTCCGGATGATTTTTGAAGAGGGTCGTCGGTTTGACAGGTCAGCTGCAAAGTGGTCTGCTCGGTGTGGATGCCAGGATCAGCTGATACTACTGGCCGGAATTAGTAAGTGATGTTTGTTCATGACCATGAGATAAGAATATACTTAAATTTTAGTCTAAGTTACAGTAGGGATGACGTAGTAGTGGTACTCGCTGTGGTCAAGTCATCCTTGGTGATTGCTTGATTGCTTGCAAGGACGTGTGGTCACCCAAATAATTTGCTAATCCTTAACACGTGGAGGTCGTTATGGAGGAAGCGCACAAGAATGTGTTTAGTCTTTGTATTATACATTAATATAAAAAGTCCAAGTCAATGGATGGCTATGCAAAGTGGTTGTTGACGTGTTGGTTGTGTTTACCTTCATAATTCTCAGGTGGTTGGACTACTGATGTTTGTCTCTTCTGGTGTGATATGGGGAACATAAAATTGGACCCTGTTGTTCATATCTTAATATTGAAATAAGTATTAAGCTTATACATTAGAGTAGTCTGCATCAATGTAACTGATGTAGCATTTGAAGATATCTGATAATAATCAGTCTTTTTTATGATATTCACTGATATAATTTAGGATCAGAAAGTCACACAGTTTGATGGTGAGGAAGAGCTCAAGGTAATTGACTTGTTACAGTAATGGTATATAGTACAGTACTGTATGTAATTACTGTAGCTGATGAGGTAAATGTGCATATTACAGCAATCATGGAATTTGAAAAAAAAAGTGGTTTTCTGATGGGTTTTGATGCGATTAGTTCAAATCTGACCTTCGTTTGTCGGAAATCACTCGTTTTTTATTTAGCTCCCCCCCCCCCTCCTCATAATAGTTCTATCGATTGCTCGTTCTGAATTCCCGGTATTCTGTGCTTGCTAACTGATACCATATAACCAATCTAAACCTTATCTAACCCCCCAAACACTATATAATAACCCTAGAGTCGCTTGGTCAGCCTCCACGAGAATATAAATAGCCGTTACAGTATTTCTTACCTTACTCCGAGTTAGGGTCAGAGTAAGTCAGGGACCAAAATGCATCGTGGGTTCCTCTGTTCTCTAAAGTTTCCCTATTTTTAGAATAAAATAATACGATAAACTTCTAATTATCGAAATAGCACCCAGCACATAATGGCTCCATGTTGCAACTGATTAAAAATGTACCACATCCTAGCACGCACGCCGAATGTTGAACGCTAATTGGTAGAATCAAAAGTTGAGATTTTTTATTGAATTTGATTGGCTACCGCCCCTGCCCTAGATTTGATTGGCTACCGCCCCTGCCCTAGATTTGATTGGCTACCGCCCCTGCCCTAGATTTGATTGGCTGCGGCCACCCCTGATCTTGTGGGGACCAAGTGGAAACATACAAGATAGTGTGTGGCATATAAGACCAGGCATGTACAGCAGGAATGTTCCAGATGAGGGAGGCTGACACTACCCGGGGGAACTCAAAGAAGATCTACAAAACAAGAACGAGGCTAAATCTCAGAAGACACTCGTTCACGAGTAGGGTTGTCAACAACTGGAATGGGTTACCTGAGTGAGTAGTGAATGTGGAGATGGCGGAAAAGTTTGAAGCAAAATTAGATAAATACTGGAAAAATCAACAAGTATATAAATATAGGGCACAAATATCCGCCACACACAGCCACCGTCTGAGTAGAAAAGAGGCTATTGAGCTGGAGTCACAGGCGTGAGCCTCTTCCAGAAGATCATCTGTGAGTATCTGTGAGAGTAGCTGTCGCCCCCCGGCACATGCGCGGAAGGTAAGCGAACGTATGAACACACACAATTTGAGCAACAGGTGTTCTGATTTTATTCTTTTTAAAATTCAATAACTTCCTTATTATCAATTTGTGACAGAAGTGTAATACCTGTATAAGAAAATAGTTCTATCGATTGAGTGTAGTGAATTTCCGGAATTCTGCGGTTGCTGTAAACTGCATCATTACCGCTGATGAAGAACATAATATTCTTCGTTCTCACATTTATGTGTATTAATTTGACAAATTACATTACTATATCTAAGGGATGGTTCAAAATCAACATTACTGTATTAAGTTTGTAGTATACATTACAATATTTGATATTTAGGGTGATGTAAACTTGAATAAACATGATTTTAAAAGACCCATAATTATCAATTCCCTAACCTTATTGACAGCCAAGATGCTATGGTTACTTTGGAGTGTAGCTGAGCTATTAATGAGATGTTTGTAACATTTCGTTAAAGGTGGAGGAGACCGTTAGCACCAGGACTTTATGGAATTGCACCAAATTTTCAGATGTGTGGATAATACTGAGTACATGTAGTACAGTAAGAAAATTTAAGCAACATCCTTCTAGTATTTATTTATTTATTTTTTTTTTTTTAGTTTTGGTTATCCCTGTATTTAGATGTTCAAACTACAGTTCGTGATTTGTGACATATGAAGATCCGATTCCTTCAAAACATAAAAAAACACTGGAAAAACATAGTTTGGATATCTAATGTAATCTAACCTAATTCCTAAGATTCCCTAGATGACTGAAACTAAAATAGTAGCTGTTTTTTTTTCTTTTCAGCCTATCCTTTGATCATGAATTAGTTGTTAGTGGGCTTGAAAGAAGAGGGAAATAAAGGGGTACGAACACTATGAACACTGATCATATGGCAGTAATTTTACATGTACATCCTTTGTAGGTGAAGAAATAAAATATTTACCATAAAAGAGGTTTTCTTAGATACCTTTTACTAACTCAAGTATCATGTGTGTTGCAGAACTACATCAACAATGCCAGCTGTACGAGGAGATGGGATGAGAGGCCTTGCGGTCTTCATTTCAGACATAAGAAATTGTAAGTACAGTATGTCTGTACTGCTGTTAAATGAAGAGGGATGAAGAGATGGGTTCCATCTGTCTGTGGCTATATGACAGATGTATCTGGATTAAAATCCCAAAGCAATTTATAATATCTTGATGAATTGTATACAAATTAATTAAGTGGTAAAGAGGTAGATTTGCTAAAAAGAACACAGTACTGTACCAAGTGATATGGTAAGTACAGTATATTGAAGATGAATTAATCTCTTATTTCTAGTGAAGGTAAAAAAAACTCGTGCTAAAATAAAGAAAGTGGCAATTTTCCCCATAAGCATTAATAGAAACGGGGGCGGGGGGTGATACGTTCCCAGCCAGCAACTTTCACCACATATTTTTCTTTATATACTACTCATTATCCAAGGCTATTAGGTACCAGGGTCACTTGTATACAATGGAGCCGTGAGGGACACACCACTCCTTCCCTCCTTCACATGTAATACTGTAGTATGGTGTGCAAATAATTTGCATTTCACAAGTGTTTTGGAGTGGACTATTATCATTTGTGTACAGTTGGGGTCAAAAGTCTTGAACACTTGACAGTACCTGTATTTGGCATGTAAGTACCCGAAGATCTTAGGTATTAAGGAGAGTTTTATCTCATTTTGTGGTTCAGGCTTAATATGGGATGGCAAGTAGTGTTATTAGTATATCCCAATCATATACAGTATGTATAACTTAGAAGTAGATGCCAGGTATTGCTAAGTGTTCAAAACTTTTAACTCCGACTGTACAAGAAGAACAGTACTGGGCCGAAAATGGTATTACAGTCCAGTACTGCACATTATAAAATAAATATTTTAGATGTATGACTTTCTTTTACAGGTAAAAGCAAGGAGGCCGAAGTTAAACGTATCAATAAAGAACTTGCCAACATTCGGTCCAAGTTCAAAGGTGACAAAACACTGGATGGTTACCAGAAGAAAAAGTATGTTTGTAAGCTCCTCTTCATCTTCCTGCTTGGCCATGATATTGACTTTGGTCACATGGAGGCAGTTAATCTTCTGTCTTCCAACAAGTACACAGAGAAACAGATTGTAAGTCTTGATATAATTATAGTTTATTTTTGAAGAATGGTGGGAAATCATGTACAGGAGGGTTAGTTTGTGTAACAAGGATCAACCAGACAGCTTAGCTGGTTATTTTTCCGTTTAGAACATCTTCAAATCCCATAGAAGCAGTTAATTTGATGCAATTTCTACCTCATATATGCATTCTTCAACCCTTGAAGCCTTTTGGAAACGTGTTTCTTCCAGAAAAATCGCACAAGTGAGGAACGCCTCAGAAATTAGATCAATAAATCTCCACCCGCCATTTCTTGTCCCACCGCGAGCTGTCTGGAGCCGTGAGGTATGTCACACTGCCTCCCTCCACAGGGGTTAGGTTAGGTTAAGGTAGGTTAATTTAGTGAAAGTTAGGGAATCTAGATGTTTGGTTTCTGATGTATTTGGATGTATTTTGTTCAGATCTCACCTTCGTTTTTTGAGGGAAAATGGCCATTTTTTGATCAAGGATGACTTGCATCTTTTTTGAAAAAACGACGCATTTCCCATGGAAACGAATGTCAGATCTGAACAAAAAACATCAAAATACATCAGAAATCAAACATCTCGTGAAAAAATTTGAGGGTGTGTTAAAACGAATAATTACTGCTTAGCTTCATTTGTTCAATGAATTATTATGTGATGTAAATCAATGTGGAGATGAGGCATTCACTTTTTGTATAGTGGTTACGCTAGTTGGATATGTTAAGAAGTTTGTAGTATTTATTTCTACTTATTGTAATTTGGTACACTTTTCCTACTCTAAACCCCTACTATTTCTTCCCTTTCTTTGAGGTTTGTGTACCCTTCCCTCCACCCGATAAAAAACTGGGGGAGGAGATGATACAAAATGACAGATATAGAGATGTAGGATTGTAGGTTGTTGATGCAGGTTTATTGGAACTAATTTGGTTTATACTACAAATAACCAGTTTTGAACGACTGGTATAATAAATTTGTGGCTCTTTGGATTTTAGTCCAAAATGCAGTACCTGTATGCATAATCTTGGAAGATCTGTCCAGGCTAAAGGTCCATAAGAGTCCCGGCCCTGACTTGGTGCATCCTAGAGTGCGAAGAGAGTTGTGCAACGAGCTTTCTTATGTGAGTCCTATCTTCAAGAAGGGCGATCGTCACTCCACGAACAACTGTAGACTGGTGAGCCTGACCAGCATAATATGTAAAGTACTTGAGAGTATTATCAGAGATGCCGCAATGGAACATCTACTACGAAACAACCTTTTAAAGGATTGCCAGCACGGTTTTATGCCGGGGCGCTCCTGCTTAACACAATTGCTCAAGGTATTAGATATTTGGACCCATATTATGGAACGGGGTGGTAATATCTACAATATTTACCTAGATTTTGCCAAGGCTTTCGACAGTATGCCCCACGAAAGGCTGAAAATCAAACTGGAGGGGTACGGAATTTGGGGAAATGTCCTAGCGTGGATAGAAGACTTTCTACATGACCGCAAGCAGTGTGTGGTGATTAATGGCACGAAATCATCATCCGTACCTGTTACAATCGGGATACCACAGGGCAGTGTATTGGGCCCGCTGTTGTTTGTTTGTTTTATAAATGACATGCCTGACGTACACTCCTCCATACAAATGTTTGCCGATGACGCCAAGTTATTTCGGGAAATCAAGAACCAAGCGGACTGTGAAGAGCTGCAGAAGGACCTCTGTGGGCTCCAAGAATGGTCGAAGAAATGGCTGCTGAGATTCAATGTCACAAAGTGTAAGAGGATGCACCTGGGGCGTACCAACGGTAAGGAGGCGTATCATATGTCCCAACGGGATGAAGAAACTGCATTATTTGATACTGAATGTGAGAAGGACCTAGGTGTGTATGTTGACAATGATCTGAAGTTCTCGGGCCATTGCGAGAAGAAGGTAAATCAGGCAAATAAATTATTGGGTCTTATAAGGAGGTCATTCAGATATCTAGATGGTCCTCGTAACGATCTTCAAGAGTGAAGTGCTTCCCCATCTGGAGTACTGTCACCCTGTCTGGTCCCCGAGATATGCTAGGGACTGTCAGTTGGTTGAAAATGTTCAAAGGAGGGCCACCAGACTGGTGCCTGCACTTTGGAACCTCAGCTACCCTGAGAGATTGGAGCGCCTGAACTTGCCTAGCTTACAGTATACTACAGACGGGCAAGGGGTGACCTAATTGAGGTGTATAAGCACTACTCAGTCGAGTGTCCTTACTTGGAGCTGGCGGACGCTCTCCCCACAAGGGGTCACAGCTCAAGATTGAAGAAACAGCAAGTCCAGAAAACTGTGAGGGCAAACTTTTTTGGAGTGAGAGTTGTGAACTCTTGTAACAATCTACCAGAAAGTGTTGTGACGGCACCGAGTGCGAGCTCTTTCAAGACCAGACTTGACCAACACTGGAGTGGGTTCAGGTACATTCAGGAGCTGGTGCATGCCCAGTACTTGCCAACAGTGCGTAACAGAGACTTGACCGATCACCCAAGCGGCTAACGAGCAGATGAGTGGTGAAGAGGTTAAAAGTAAGTAAAAGTAAAACAGTATAAAATTATGAAATTCACAAGAAAGTATTCAATTATCGCTTTTGTGTGTGTGTATAGGGTGTTTACCGTACTTGCATGTACCTGTACAGTACAGTATTATGTGACCCCAACAATCCACTCTTCTTTCCTTCCTTCATAACTGAAATATAAAATGAGAGAACTTCTGATGAAAATAACACAATTTTAACACACACAATCAATATTTTCAAGGGCTATAAAAATCTTGCTGAATAGTAATATAAAGATGTTTTTGTCTTCTTTCAGGGTTATTTATTCATCTCAGTCCTGGTGAACACCAATAGTGATCTCATTAAGCTGATAGTCCAAAGTATTAAGAATGATCTGGGCTCCCGCAACCCTGTGCACGTTAACCTGGCCCTGCAGTGTATCGCAAATATTGGCTCAAAGGAAATGGCAGATGCATTTGGCACGGACATTCCAAAGTTGCTGGTATCTGGGTAAGGAAATTCCACTTTAGATATTATAAGAAATACAGGTACTTCCATAACTTTTTGTTTCTTTGTTGAAATGTACAGGAAGTTGTTGGTTTTACCACATTACTGTCTGATGTGGGTTTTTCTTAATTTTATTTAAATTTATAAGATTATTTCCCTAAATTTCTATTTGTCAATTTTTTTTAATGCAAGGTATTGATAAATGCAAGAGGTGTATGTTACCAGAAGCTTATTGAGATGTTCAGAGTTCATGTTGTTTTGAAGGCTGCATTAGCTAACCTGTTGTAAGCTGGGAATAATATATAATATACATGAATGAGGTCTGATAATTAAGTTCGCGAACTCGCGTTACAGGCGCCGGTACGTACTTTATTGAGGATCGGTGCTGTGGTCCCCTTCAAAGTATTCCCCTTCTGATGCTATACACAAATGCCATAATTTTTTCCACCACTAAAAATATTACTGGAACTCATTTTCTGGAATAGCTTTTATAGCTGCTGTCGTGCCACTCTGAATGTCATCTATGTCTTGAAAATGTGTCCCCTTGATGTGTTTCTTCAACAAAGGAAATAGAAAAAAGTCACATGGGGTCAGGTCAGGTGAACAAGGAGGGTGTTCCAGTAAGGTAAGTGTTGGACCTCGCTAATCCGGGACGCTTGGGACCAGACCAGTTCCGGATTAGCAAAAACTCCGAACCGTCGAAGCCGAGATTAAAAAAAGGCAAAATAATGCATACAATGTACTATTACTGGTACCAATACAACTTCCATCAGCATAAATCTAGCCCAGGCTTACTGGACCTCTTAATGACAAGGTGTTAGTACTATGGCCCACGTTTTCTGTACACTGGACCCTCACTTTATGCCATTCACTATGGGAATTTGCATACTGTATATGTACAGAACTAAACAAAGAATTTATTTGAAATATTCTGCAACATTCAGTGCCATAATATTCTGACCACTGGGGTTAGTTATACAGACTTCCCTGTGAAAAAGTCTTAATTTTGAGCAAAATATTAATGTACTTTGTACTCAAATGTACTAAGCTACAGGGCTGAACATTTTATCTCTTTTTGCAAAGTATGAGATGCTTATACTCAAATTTATTGCTATCTTACAAGGATTCCTGGAAGGCCAGCTATATTCTGTTGAGTCAAATCAGTGACATTTTATAAGTACTTTTAAGCTTAAAACCACCTTCACCCTCTAAAATCCTTAATGCTTTCTGGCTGGAAGGGGGAGGTGAGGTGTTGACAGCCAGGAGGGGAGATGACTGGGTGTGTAGTTATCAGTGGAGGGACTGAGGATTATACAATAGAGGGAATTTAAGTTTTTCCATTATAAAATATCACTGACTTCGCATAATATAACTTGCATTGCTGGAATTTTTGCAAGATACAGGTTGATAATCCCTTATCCGAAATCCTTGGTGCCAGAGGCATTTCGGATTTCGGAATTTTTTTTTTTTTTTTATTTATGTATGTATTAGCCCATCTGGGCACAAGTCACTGACCCACATTAGGGCCTGGGGGCGAAAATATAATTATAATAATAATAATAATTTATAGGTCTAGGTCGTGTTTCTCACTTTTTATCTTTTTTCGTTCTTGTATTTTTTTAATATTATTATTTTATTCATACAGTATTATTGTTATCATTATTATTTTATTTTGGTGTATTTTTTAATTAAAATTTTAATTACTATGAATAATTATTATTATTATTTTTATTATTATTATTATTATTATTATTATAATTATTATTATTATTAGTGTTACTATTACATTTTCACCCCCCAGGCCCCGATGTGGGTCAGTGATCTATGCCTGGGTGGGCTAATCCCTGTTAAAAAAAATAATAAAATAAAATTGCTCCACAAAAAAACTTTCGTTTTCAGAGCTTTTTGGTTTTCGGAATTTCGGATAAAGGGTTGTCAACCTGTAGCAATTAATTTGATTGTAAACATCTCATAGTTTGCACTAGAGCCTGTTGAGCCACACCACGTGTTTTGCGAATTTAATTGTCAGACCTCGTAGATGGGTGAAAAATAAATTGAGAGAAACTTCACAAAGGTAGTATTGGCATGATGGAATAAAAATGGAGAACACTTAATGTATTGGTTGTAGAAATATGTGGCAGACACCAAATGGGAAGTCTTCTTACTTAATTTTTTAGCTGCCATCAACTTGATTGGCATTCATGTTTCTTGTTGGGCATCTACAGTATTCTATTTTCCAGTTCTTTTTTAAAAAAATTATGTAAAATCTAAGGTGTACCGTACTGTTTTGTACACTGCTTGTTTCATTCTTTAAAAGAATTCATTGTATTAAATTTTATTTTGCAAAATATTTGAAGTTTTCTAATCTTTGAAGACATGAATATATCCTCCTCACCTTTGGTGCTGCTTTCTAGATTCTTTCTATAAGACTAAATGAGAGGCTGCAAATGATTTAACAACGTAAATGGTCTCAAAGAAGAGAACTTTCAGTGCTTGAATTGACAAATGTTACAATGGAATCAAATTTTGACTTGCAGTGAGACGATGGATGTGGTGAAGCAGTCAGCTGCTCTCTGCCTTTTGCGTTTGTTTCGTACAACACAAGAAATTATCCCTGGTGGAGAATGGACATCTCGCATCATACACCTGCTCAATGACCAACATATGGGTGTAGTGACAGCAGCATGCTCTCTCATTGAAGCTCTAGTTAAGAAGAATCCTGATGAATATAAAGGTTGTGTCTCTCTTGCAGTTTCGAGACTTTCCAGAGTAAGTGCATTCAAATATTAGTAGTGTAGTACCGTAATATTGTATTGTAATAGTTGAGTTATATCCTGTACTGTATATGCATTTATGAACAAACTTATATGCAAGATATTTTATCCATTGTTGAAAGTCCTTGTCACTCATATCATAGGGTGGCTGGATAAAGAATAACACTGTCTCCCTCATTTAGTCTTTCTACCAGATCAGTTATGGTTAGGCAGCTAAAGAGAATGATGTGAATGTGATGGTTTATGTGTTGTGTTGCTCATGATTCTGGCCACACTGTGCAGGTGTGGGAATGTATGTGTGATAATATAGAGAAATGTAGCTTGTGCAGTTATTTTTGTTATTATTTTTTTTGATGAACTCATTACATGAAGAATTAGTTGAAAAGTTATTTAGGTACAGTATTTTGAATATCCTCCATTTTTACCCTGATGATAATTTCAGCATAATACAGTACAGTATATTGAACTAAATGTTACCCTTTTCTATTTCTTTCACTATGATAAAAAAAATTATGATGCCAATTAATTAAATTCTCAACATTATGTTTACTGTTTGTTTAATTTTGTTTATTACAGATAGTAACTGCTAGCTATACAGACCTGCAAGACTATACATACTACTTTGTTCCTGCCCCATGGTTATCAGTAAAGCTCTTGCGGCTCCTTCAACACTACCCACCACCTGAGGACCCTGGTGTTAGGGGCCGACTCAATGAATGCCTTGACACCATCCTCAACAAGGCTCAGGAGCCACCTAAATCTAAAAAGGTACTGTACTGGACACTAATATGGTAGCCCAGTTCCTTCACTGTGCTAAACATCTTGAACAACCCAAATCGATGCCTTAGAAATGCTGCTTTTCTTTCCACACCAAAATTCCAATTGCCATTTCACAAAAAAAAAAAAAAAATCCAAACATGTCCTCTTTAACAATGGAATTCTCATGCTTAATTTTTCTAGTGTAAAAGAATTTGTAGTACATGTCAGTCTGAGATACACTTTCTAGACAAGCATACCTCTATCAGTTCATATGTCTCAAAAGAAAACAGAACAATATTAACCACTTGTCATTATAGTTTGATGTATTAATTAGCTGTTAAGTGATTTGATTAAGTGCTTGAGGGTTTAATTAGCTGTCAGGTAATTAAATTAGGTGTGAAATGAATTTATTAGGTTTTAGATTATGTATGTGGGGGATGGATTAATTTAGGTGTTGGAGTACAGTACTGTACTTTTTCTAGTTTGAAAAATAATGTATTTGAGAAGGTAAATCTTGATAGAGCTGGATGATATGAACTCGGTTATATCTTATCTTTGGAAGGATTTAAAAATTTATGGAAAACAGATAGTGTCCAGATGAGTGTTGTACAGTTAGAGCTGGTAACCTGCACTGTAATTCCTAATTGAATTATCAGTTTTTGCTTGTAGAAGATAGTCATCTTATATTGAAGTGGCCAGTGACCAGGGGGTCCTTTACTACACTACCAAGGTTACTATACATCAGTGAGGTCAGTTGGCTATTGAGATAAATCTATATACTGTACAATATATGGTGAAAGCAACCAGGAAGTAATTGACCAGTGACAAAACAATAATTTTCGTTAATAGATTTTTTCTCAAAATACCTGTACAATGAGTTAAATTCGGAACACATTTTACTGCATACACACATTGGCACTTTAAATGTGGAGTAATTAAGGCAGGACTTGAAAGAGGAAGCCTGCAGTGAATCTTAATCATACAGTACTGTATAGGTACTGTGCTGTACATGCTTTCTCACTGAGTTTAGGATGTCTTATAAACAGGTGGTTTTTGACATAGTGTACTGAAAAAATGTCACCAGTGCTCGAATTGTCAATTGACTTCAAATAGAATTATTACTTGATTTACCTGTTTTATCGGCAGTATTCATTGATCAAGTTAATCATAAATAGTAACCAAAGCATACATTAACAGTAATCCAGTTCAAATGATAGCTGGTGTTCTGGTCTCTTTGGCAGAGTAGTACTCCAACCACAATTGGATTAGCAACTTTATTACCATCTACCTTTCAGACTGTACTGCTTATTCTTCCAGTTACTTTAACGTTTATATACTCTTGCCTCTTGGATGTCCTTGGGAACCTTGTACGTTAAAAGTCATTTGCAATACTGTCCTTAAATATGTTTATTTCTTGTTATTTGCTTAGGTTCAACACTCCAATGCAAAGAATGCTGTGCTCTTTGAGGCTATCAGCATAATAATTCACTCTGACAGGTAAGTTTTGAACGAGACTACTTTGTTGGAATTTTATTTAATATATTAATTGTGAAATATCATATACTGTACTATACAGTGGGGGTATGCTATAACGCATGGATTCTACTACGAATATTCCTATAACGAACGGTTTTACCTATAAAATTGAGAATGCTATAACGAACTCAACTCCTACAATGAACGTGGATGAATATTGTTGTACCACGACTCACAACAAGAGCGTCAGGCGCCATCTTTGTCTCATTGTGTAGCCAGTGCTCCACTGTTATTGTTGAAATTTCGTCTTTTGATGTGGAAATACGTGTTATTTGTATAACTATTTTGTTATACAAGTGTACAATTGTAACAATGAATCGTCCAAAGCGAGTGAGAAAGCTCATAACCCTTGAAACTAAGAAAGAAATCATAAAGAAACGTGAGAATGGAACAAGCATTGCGAAACTTAGTGATGAATATGGGATGGCTAAATCGACTATATGTACGATTTTGAGGAATAAAGAGGAGTTAAAAACTGTGTAGGTGGCTAAGGGAATCTCTAGACTTAGCAAAGCAAGGTGTAATGTGATTGAGGAGATGGAAAATTTACTCTTAGTGTGGATAAAGGAGAAAGAAATGGCAGGTGATAGCATTAGTGAAGCTATAATTTGTGAGAAGGCCAGACAATTGTTCGAGGACCTTAAAGCCAAGACTCCCAGTGGAAGTGATAGTGCTGTGCCAGTGTTTAGGGGTACCAAGGGGTGGTTTACTGGTTTCAGAAGAAGAAATAAATTACACTGTTGTGAGACATGGTGATGCTGCTAGTGCAGATAAGGAAGCAGCTAAGGAACACCATGACATTTTTTTAATGTGATTCAAGAGGGAGGCTTTGTTTCTCAGCAGGTATTCAACTGTGATGAAACTGGACTTTTTTGGAAAAAAAATGCCTCGCCGTACATACATTACAAGGGAGGAAACTTCTGTCCCTGGCCATAAGCCAATGAAAGACAGGCTTACCCTCCTTCTTTGTGCTAATGCTTCTGGTAACTGCAAGATAAAACCACTCCTTGTGTACCATGCAGAAAACCCCAGAGCCTTGGTGTTATGTGGCGGTCAAACCCAAAGGCTTGGGTGACCAGGAGTCTTTTCTCTGAGTGAGTGACTGAGGTGTTTGGACCCAGTGTTCGGGAATACCTCGGGGAGAATAATCTTCCACTGAAAGCTCTATTGGTGATGGACAATGCACCAGCCCACCCTCCTAATTTGATGGTTGAATTGCCAGAGGAGTTCAACTTCATCACTGTGCACTTCTTGCCACCCAACACAACACCTCTCCAGCCCATGGATCAACAGGTAATTTCTAACTTTAAGAAGCTGTACACAAGGGCACTGTTTAGAAAATGTTTTGCGTCCACTTCTTCCAGTGATGTTAGTTTGAAGGAATTTTGGAAGAGTCACTTCAATATAGCAGGTGCTGTGTTTTTAATTGTGTCAGCCTGGAAAGAGGTTTCTATGAGGTGTCTTTGTGCTGCTTGGAGGCCATTGTGGCCTGAATGTGTGCTTCAAAGAGACTTCGAAGGCTTTGAAGAGTCAGAGGAAGCGGCTGTTGTACATGAAATTGTGTGTCTGGGCAATTCCATGGGCCTGGAAATGGATGATGATGATGTTGAGGAGTTGGTGGAAGAGCACAGTAAGGAGCTGTCCACTAAGGAGCTGCTTGAGCTTCACAAAAACGAAAATGAGACACTGAAGCAGAGCTTAACTTCTTAGGAGTTAGGGGAGGATGAGGACAAGGAGGAAAGCCGCATCATTCCAGCCAAAGATCTCAAGGATGTGTTCTTTTGCTGGAGCAAACTATCTAAGCTTGTGGAGGATTATTATCCTGATGTAGGTGCTGTGGAAAAGGGCATCAGTATGTTTAATGACAATGTGATGAACTACTTTTGGAAGGTCCAGAAATCAAGTTTGAAGCAGCCAACCCTGGATTCCTTCTTTAAGAAAGTAGCAAAAGACCCTATAGACAAAGTGCCTGTAAGACAGTCACCAAAGAGGGCTAGGAAGGATGACTCCTCTCCTTCCACCTCTTCTCCATAATTCTCTCCTCCCTCCTCCCCCTCTGCCTCCTGTCCTGCATGCTGAACAACACTAAGGTAAGATAAAGTACCGTATTTTTTACATTTTCCACAGAAAATTTTCATTGTTAAATGGTTGTATTTGGGGGCCTGGGACGGATTAATCCTATAACGAACGAATGCTATAACGAACGAGGTTCTAGAACCAATTAGATTTGTTATAGCATACCCCACTGCACTAGCATGTATTTTTTTTAAGATGTCAAACACCAGAATATACAAGGTGATTCTCAATTGCATACAGTAAAAATTGCAGGGGGTGTTCCTGGTACAATTCTAAAGCAAAATGTCAGAATCTGCATAGTTTGTTAGCTACAGCACTTGAAAAATGTTGAGGTAATGAAAGTGATATTGGAGTGATACAGCCATAGATTTTTGTGTGGTTTTATGCATGTAACTCTATACAATATGATACAGTTGCATCATTACAGTAAAAGTTCAATATTCCCTTCCTATGCCTCTATCACATTTTGTAGATGTCTGTATAAAAAAATCTATGGCTATTTCACTCCAATCTTACTGTCATTACCTCAACATATTTCAAGTGCAGTAGCTAGCAAACTGTGCAGATTCCATCATTTTGTCATATAGACATTTGCCTTAGAATTGTCCCAGAAATACACCCTGCAATTAACTGTATGTAATTGAATCACCCTGTATAAAGTAACCCAAATGTTTAAATAAAAATGGCCTTTGTTTCCTGAAACTGTACATAGTTATACAAACCGCTATTGAAGTTTTATTGCAGCCATTGTTTTCTAACTAGTTGTGATGACCCCTGTAAAGAAAAAAAAAACTACACCTATTGTGCACTGTCCCTCCTGTCAGTCATTATACCTTTTCATGAATTTCCAGTGGCTGAAACATTTGTAAGAAATTTTCAAGAACTGATTGGATTTATTTTGTTTGAACAGTGAGCCAAACTTGTTGGTACGGGCTTGTAATCAGTTGGGTCAGTTCCTCTCTCATCGTGAGACTAATCTGCGCTACCTTGCCCTGGAGACCATGTGTCTCTTGGCTACTTCCGAGTTCTCTCATGAGGCTGTCAAGAAACACCAAGAAACTGTCATCAATGCTCTCAAAGTAAGAATGAATTTTACATTATTTTATTTTTTCCATGTTTCTTTAAAACTACAACATGTATTCTGTTTTCAAAGAGAGAATACCTGTTATCACCACCTTGGCATTACCATGGACATCATTGTTTGCTGTAAGTTGTATGCCAAAGTTTTTGGGTTTGGATCAGTCTTACACCAACAACCATTTGCATCTGCTCACATTGCTTGTGCTAATTATGAACTTTCATGACTAAGAGAGATGTGGCTGTGTGGACTAGAACCATAATTTAAGGATAAGTTTTAAGGAATTGATAGATTGATACTTACCTGTTTTTTATGCATTTATATTCTAGCCATTCAGTACGAATAAAACTTGCTTAATCTTTAGACAGAACGAGATGTTAGTGTACGTCAAAGAGCTGTGGATCTCCTGTATGCCATGTGTGACAGAAGTAATGCTGAGGAGATCGTGCAAGAAATGCTGAACTACCTGGAAACTGCTGATTATTCTATTCGTGAAGAAATGGTAAGTTATTTAGTACAGTTAAATGATTATGGTTCTCTCTTGATATTAATTGAATATGATAGATTAAAGAAATAAGAAAGTGTATGAATCATTGCAGTAAGGAGATTTGGAGTTTGCGTTATTATTAGTTTTGTATGTTAACTTAGGCAGAAAAGTGTAGAATATATAATTCAGTTCTCTCTTAAAAAAAGTTGACTGATGCTGTATTAATCATCCACTTTAAACCCCACTTGTAAGTGGTTGTAATGTTCATTGTCTTCCTAAGCTACCATCCTCATCTCAATAGAAAATTTCTGGGAAGATACTGTAATATTTAGTTATTTTATTTTATTTTTTGTGATCTCTTCACTGCCTCTTTAAAGTGTAGCCAGAATCAATTGCAATATAAAACATTTTCCATATGTAGTGTCACTCATTCTTTGTAGCTGCCTGTGGTGTTTCCCTATCACAATAAAGCTCCCAAGATTACATACAGTATTTGACTCTTCAGTAAACCCTCGATAATTCGGCACATATGGGGCTCTGGCCTTGCTGAGTTATCCCAAACTCCAACTTATCGAGGCATTTCCCCTCCTGCTAAAATACAACAATGAAAAATTGTCGACTTATATACTGTATGTGTGCATGTAATTACTAAATGTAAAAAAGTAACACTTACCAGCACTGCAGGCGAAGAATGAAGCATCATAGTAGGTGACAGAGGTATGGTAGGTGACACAGGTATGGTAGGTGACACAGGTATGGTAGGTGACACAGAGGTATGGTAGGTGACAGGTATGGTAGGTGTCACAGAGGTATGGTAGGTGTCAGAGGTATGGTAGGTGTCACAGAGGTATGGTAGGTGTCACAGAGGTATGGTAGGTGTCACAGGTATGGTAGGTGTCACAGAGGTATGGTAGGTGACACAGAGGTATGGTAGGTGACACAGGGATATGGTAGGTATCACAGGGGTATGGTAGGTGACACAGGTATGGTAGGTGACACAGAGGTGTGGTAGGTGTCACAGAGGTATGGTAGGTGTCACAGGTATGGTAGGTGACACAGACATGGTAATGTGATGCAGGTGGCCAGATATGCCGAGATTTTCCTAGTTGATTTTATATATATCGGCATTTCCCAAGTTATACTAAAATGCATTCTGAGACCATATCCACGGCGAGTTATATGAAATTCCGAGTTATCGAGGGTTTACTGTGAAGTGGGTATCTGAGTTTAGCGATCGCTTCGTACCATCTAGCGGACGCTAAACTCACGAATCACTAAACTCGAGAAACTTTATGACCATGCTTCATTCCCAGCCCAACGCTAATGTCCTTTCTTTTCTTAATTTTTTTTTGCAGCCCATCTAGCCACAATTGTGCTACAGAAGCAACAGTACGACCTCTTGCAGTATGCAAGAACTGCCTCATCTGCTCTTTCTTTGCCCTATGCCCCGTATCATAGACTCATTCACTCCATATAACTTAGCCAGTGCAGTACGACCCATACCACGTTAAAGTTTATCCAAAATTTCTCCTTGAGACTAAGCAGCAGCTTTTTACCAAGACATTCTGGTCAGCTTCCTTTCCCACTTACACTCCCATTGGGTCCTGGTTGTGTGTAAGCCATCACGAAGTTACACAGTAAAGGGAAAGGCGATCACTAACTCGAACAGCGTGCATTACTAACTAGTGAGAGATTAAAAAATAATGGCTGCATGATGTCACAAGTGTAAGCACGTGGCCGTTACATTCGCATGATGCGCTAATCTAGCGAGCAGTGGCACTAAATTCGAGTGTTAGGGAATTTTAGCTCGAGTGCTAAACTCACAAATCGCTTAACTTGAGAATCCACTGTATATTTTACTGTACAACTGTGTTTCTGTTAAGTTTAGAATTATTTTTGTCTAAAAGTCGGTTACCATTTATCAGGTGCTGAAAGTGGCCATTCTGGCAGAGAAGTATGCTCAGGACTACACCTGGTATGTGGATGTTATTCTAAACCTCATCCGCATTGCTGGTGACTATGTATCAGAGGAAGTGTGGTACCGAGTCATCCAGATAGTCGTTAATAGAGAGGATGTCCAGGGATATGCTGCCAAGACTGTTTTTGAGGTAAGACCATTAGTTTTCCATTTTGGACTTATTGTATATTTTTCCTTTCCTTATGCCCTTTTTACCTCAAAAGACCGTGTGTCTGTTACCAATAGCACAATGAGGACTATGAATAGAAAACCTAACCATGAAGGAATAAATCATCGTCGACAATAATAACTTTTTATGGCCATTTCCTAAAAAGAATTTTAGTTTAATTAGAATGACAAGTGTTTAGTTTTATATTTGTATACCACATTGTATCTGACTAGTACTGCCTATCTAACAATTTTCAACAGTAATATTAAGATTTATTTCTGTGCACTTGATATGTGTGAATATTAAAAAAAAATCCTTTTAAAGTTGTAACACACCATCCATAATAGACCAGAGAATTATTAGAGACAAATCAGAGACAAATCATATGCTGTACTAAGAGTCGGTTCCAACTAAAAACCAAGTGATGTATGTATGTGTTACTCACATTTTCAAGGATTATGAATTAGTTAATTTGCCTCATAAAAATTTTAGAACACTCACAAGATAACATGAAAAGAATAAAAGTTTCCTTAAAGCTAAGATCTCATAGATTCTCACAAACAGGAGAGGGTGACACACCCTTCCTCCTTAAACTCTTGATATACTGTACACTGAGACACAGGTTGATGGGTGGGAGATTCTTTCCAAGGTTGAGATATTGAATACAGAGGCTATTCCATATTAGGAAAAATCCAGGCTTTTACTTTAATTTGGGACAGGAATAATGAAGAGGTATTAATAATTGCTTCCCATTTTTAGCTGCTAGGGACAGGTATATCATATTGCATACTTTTCACTGAAGGGTTTAATGGGGTGGCTTATTTAAGGTTATCTCAAATGCTGTTGTTACTTAAACTGTCAATAAAGCATTTGCTTTAACAAAGTATGCAATTCACAATTAATAAGCACAAATTTTAAATTTAATTTTAGATATTGAGTGGATGTCAATTTAGCATATTACTGGTAATGTTAGAATTGTAGATGAATTGCCACTACAGTTTCTCCAAGTCCAGAGGTAGCAGGACACTGGGAATGTTTAGGTTGATTGTATAATGTCTATTTTGGGATCAAATTTAGTGGTATATAGTACTGTACTCAGTTGTATTATGGTAGCTGTTCATATAGACTTGCAGTCATTGTAATGGAGCCTTAGTACTGTAAAACACCAATAAACTATACAGAGTCATTCAACACTGTTCATCTTTTTAATTGGTGTTTATATTGAACACTTTAATGACTTGATATTTATTGGTAATTGCCTTTTAGCTATACAGTATATATCTGCATTATATGTTGTTGACCTCTATTGTCCCTTCCCGTACGGTGTCAGGCGAGGAACATATATGCTGGCAACTGTACTGTACTTAGCTTTAAGATGTCTTGCCAGTGTATTTTATGTTTTGCATGTTTGTCGTCCATATTCACTCACAAGCCCTTTCATGTTACTAATGCAGGGAAGCTTGAATCAAGAGCAACATGGATACATGCTCCCATTGTTCATTGTTTCTAACTTCTGTAATAGATATCCTCTGCTGATATATTCCTCATCCACAACAAAATTAAAAATTTCTTGTCAGGTTTATCTCTTTCTTCAGAAAACAGCCAGTTAATAGGAAGTCCATACCACATAACTTCATGCTTTCCAGTCATTCACACATGTTGCTGTACAGGTATCATATACATATCACAGTTTGGCTTTATGGATTAATATTCCTGATGATAGAACTTAAGTCACCTGTATCTCTGTTTACAGGCTCTGCAGGCGCCTGCATGCCATGAGAACATGGTTAAAGTCGGGGGTTACATCCTAGGTGAATTTGGTAATCTGATTGCTGGAGACTCCAGATCTGCTCCAGTTGTTCAGTTCCAGCTCTTACACTCCAAGGTAAAGGTCACAGCTTGTCAAGGGGCAAAAGAACCAGGAATACATCGCTCTTTATAGCTCAGTTTGATGATCTTTCATGTAGAGTAAGCTGTGAAATAAGAGTTTGTTTTAACTTCTTTTTTTGTTGCATTGCAGTACCACCTTTGCTCTGCGGCAACGCGTGCTCTACTCCTCACCACATACATTAAGTTCATCAACCTCTTCCCAGAGATTAAGTCACAAATACAGGATGTCCTCAAGTCTAATTCTAACCTGCGATCATCTGATGCAGAGCTGCAGCAGAGAGCGTCAGAGTACCTCCATCTCTCTGTTACCACCACCACTGATGTTTTGGTATGCTAATTACAGTATTTCCATATCTTCTTGAAATGACATTTTATGGAAGACAGTTTCCAGTCACTTTAATTTTTTTCTTTAGCTATATTAACTAATTCAAGTGATGTCTAGGCCACTGTAGTTTATCCCTGAACGAAATCATCAGTCATCTGATAATATAGTTAACTACCTTCGTTAATTTTTTAAATCTAAACTTATCTATTCATCACATTTGCTGTTCTTTGTCCTAATTGTCTAATGATTTGTCCTACTTACGTTCTGAGTCTCTTTAAACCGTCTTTGGGTCTTTTTCTTAAACATTTACAGAAATCTTACAAGTTTTCATTTACAGGAGGTAATTTAATTTATTTGAAAAGGTGTTCTTTTATAGTTCTTCAGTTCAGTTCCTCTAACTATTTGTGAATTGCAGGCCACAGTATTAGAAGAGATGCCACCATTTACTGAAAAGGAGTCATCCATATTAGCAGTATTGAAGAAGAAGAGTGGTCGCATGTCTGCACAGGAGGCTCAGAGAGAAGCTCGGGTACAAGCGCGGGAAGGTAATGCAGCACCAGCAGCAGAAAAAGCCCAGAATGCCCAGGTACATTAATGAACCATTTTTGTGTATTTTTAGATATAAATTTGTGTAAATTTCTTCAGATTTTCCATTCATGATAATTTAACAGATGTAGTCATTGTTTTGAGGAGTACAGGTATATACATATAAAATGTGACCTGAGGTTTAAGGATAAGGTGCTTTAGCTCTGCTTTCCTTACACTTTTGTACCACCTATGTGGGACTGACTTTTGAGGCTATTCTTGAAAAGTAACCTAGAAGGGGGAAGCTTGTGTGTTTAACCTGGTATCTTTACCTAAGTGTCAGCTGATACCAAATGATCTTCCCTATTTTAAAGTTTATGGAAAAGTAACAAAGCTACTTTTTCCTCTGGATCCATGTCAATTGTAAAGATTTTGTTCTGCCAATGCTAACAACTTTGGAAACTTTGAGGTTGCTAGAAAAGTTCAATATGAAGTGCTACAAACTGTGTGGAGGGAAACAGAATGCTCTACTGTTTTATTGTCTGCAGAGCCACAAAAGGAGCTCATGTAGACTTGAAATAAAATTTTTCAGTTTTCCATTTTAGTCGATGTGGCTTTTTGGTGTAAATTTGTTAGTTTTCCCAAATAAATGGTATATAAGAAGAAAAGGAAGTGATTAAGGAAATAAAAATAGTTAATGGGTTTTGTATGGAAGAAGTATAGTTTTAAGGATTTGACCTTTAAAAGAGGCCAGCAGTAAAGGGGAGAAGGAATGTACGTGGTCTGATTGAAAAGTATCCGACCTTTAGCAGGTGAAAAAACAAGCTTACTTACTGAGTTAAGACTTTAATACCCTTCAAAGTAGGCCCCTTGGGACTCAACACACTTAGCCCAGTGGTCCTTCCATTACTGGAAACATTTTGTTAAGTCAGTTTTTGGGATCGCCAACATGATCTTCTTCTCCTTTTTCTTTATCTCATTTGTGTCCTCAAATCTCGAAACCTTCATTAGCATCTTAATTTTAGAAAACAGCCAAAAGTCGCAGGGAGCCATGTCAGAAGAATAGGGAGCCTGCCGGACCTGTGTGATCCTGTGTTTGGCCAAAAATCACCCCATGCTTCATGCCGTCATTTCACCCATAAAATTTTAAGTTCACGAGGTGTAATTCAAGATTATTTTCTTTAAATCAACACTGCACTGCACTATATATTGTCAATATGTAAAATAAATTTCAGACTTACCAATAATTGTACTGTAAAAACGGAAAAATAGTTTATGTTCAAGAGAGTCTCAAGCAAGATGTTACCTCTACTGACCAGAGATACAAACTGATGCCTGTTTGGCGAGTTGAGTGGCTGTTTGGTGCACTAAAAACTAGTTTCCTGTACTTCAATTATGTTAAATAATTGTTAAAATGACTAAAAAATTTAATATAAAACTTGGAAAATTATTGAATAGTATAACCTTCAAGATATTTACTCAAATGGGAATGAATTTAAGCCCTAGAACCGATTACTGTATTAGCGGACTAATATTCCAGCTGGTGAGCAAGCAAAAACATGTGGAGAGGAATTCGTAAGGAATTCGTTAACCAAATTGTTTTTTTAACCAAATTGAATATTCTTATGGAAGGTACAGTGACCCCTCGGTTAACGAACTCAACCCGTTCCAGAAGGTCGTTCGTTAACCGAAAAGTTCGTTAACCGAAACCATTGTTTCAATGGGTTTTTGGGTAATTGGTTCCAGCTCACCGAAAATTTCCTAAATTCAACAAAAATGGTAGAATAGTTCACTTACTTTGAGGTGTGTATGTAGAAGGCTCCTGGATGATGATGATGATGATGATGGGATTTAGAATGGGGGTGGAGGAGAAGGAAGAAGAGAAGGCATTGGGGTGGAAGAGAAGTCACCCCATGGCGCCATTTCACCCATAAAATTTTAGCTCTCTTGGTGCAATTCAAGATTATGTTCTTTAAATCAACACTGCACTGCATTATATATTGTCAATATGTAAAATATATTTCAAAATGACCAATAATTTGCTTGGAAACACAGAAAAAAAGCGTTCAGTTGAAGAGAGTCTCAAGCAAGATGTTACCTCCAGTGAAAACAGAGAGACTAACGCCTGTTTGCTGTGTTAAGAGGCTGGATGCCGTGCATTAAACTAGTCACTTTACCTTCAATTATGTTCAATAATTGTTAAAATGACTAAAAAATTGAATATTAAACTTTTAAAATTATTGAATAGTATAAACTTCTTGATATTTACTAAAATAGTAAGGAATTTAAGCCCTAGAACTGATTAATGTATTGGCGGACTGATACTAAAGCTGGTTGCCCGGTCAGTGCAAGCGAAAACATGTTGAGGTCGGTTCGTAAGAATTCGTTAACCGAATTTTTATTTCAACCGTACCAAGATATATATATATATATATATATATATATATATATATATATATATATATATATATATATATATATATATATATATATATATATATATATATATATATATACCGTAAAGGCCAGATTTGAACATTAAAAAAATCTGCCCAAAGTTAGGGGGTCGTCTAAACCACCAAGTTTAAAATTCTTACCTCTTAAATATTGTGGTTTAGTGTGTCAAGAGTGGTGATGAAAACATCGTAAGCCACTCACAAGGTCTTACCACTAATTATTTTATACTGAAACTTACGTTTGGCAAGCTGGATTCAAATTAAGATTACCGGTATATTAAAATAATAAAAATGTATTATAAACCTGTCTAACATACCGTAAAAGAGATTTATACCCCTATAATAAACACAGCTATCATCACACACCCCTCCCCACGCCCCCCCCCCCATTTGCCAGTGAGGAGCCGTGGAGGTGGTCAGTAATGCATACCGGTATCGGTATATTTACTCATAATAATATTTATCTCCTATAAATAATTGATTTAAATTGTATTTTTTTCCAAAGAATATTCAGTAAATGAGTGCATTAATTCTTGAAACTATCGACGGTTAATTACAGACGCTCAAGTGACGTCACTAGTGTTTACACTACACCAGCTGGTAATATTTGATGCCATTACTTGAAGTGAATTGGCCTTATTTTAAGTAACTAACTATAAATAAATACAAAAATTAAAAAAAAAGATCAAAACTGAGAAATAATATACTGTATGTATGTTGTGTTGTCAAAGTAAGAGGAACAATTGTGTAAGTACGTAATATTTTTTCACTCAAATCCTAATGAAACACTACTGGAGAACATTCCTTTGTCGCAAAACAGTTTATAAATTAAAGAAAATAATTACAGTGTGTTTAATATATTACAGTATATTATAAATAAATAAATAAAACAAATAATTCGGTAAATCTATTTAAAGTAAATGGAAAATAAGCAAACATGTTATTTACCAAGACCCTTCCGTCTGGCTCAGGGTGAGATGTAGGGGAGATAAAGAAGGCTATTTATAGCCCATCAGAAGTGACCAGTACCCTAATGCACCATAAATAATTCATTGAACATTCATTTTTTGTACATAGTATATATATATATATATATATATATATATATATATATATATATATATATATATATATATATATATATATATATATATATATATATATATATATATATATATATATATATATATATATATATATATATATATATATATATATTTGTGTAATAAATGTATGTAGTAAGTACATACTGGTAACCTTTTTCACTCAAATCCTAATGAAACACCACAATTAGAATACGGTGGTTGCTGTTGAACCACATGTTGTATAAATAGTCACACCACCGAGACGAGGGAACACTCCCACCACGCTTCAGTGACGTCACTAGTGTTTACACTACACCAGCGGGTATAATTTGATGACATTACTTGAAGTGAATTGGCCTTATTTTAAAAAATCAAGGATGGTTGGTAAAGGACTACTGAGTCAGTGGGTAAGTGTCACATTTGGGGTACTGGTCTTATACAGCAAATAGAGCTCAAAAGCTACTTTTTAAATGGAAATTTGGGGGGGGCGTCTTATGCACCCCGCCGCCTTATAGGCCGTGATATATATATATATATATATATATATATATATATATATATATATATATATATATATATATATATATATATATATATATATATATATATATATATATATATATATATATATAATTTTTTTTTTTTTCTGTTTAAATTGAGTTAAGATTGTGGTGGATGACTAAACATTTGGAGCATAATGAAATAACTAGCTTTATCTGCTTCTGTACCACATGCTATAAGGTTAACTCTATTCCCCATGTAATGTTGCTGCTCTACATGTATACAGTATGTGAGCTTGGCCATGCAATAAAGTTATAAAATTAATAAAATCTCCATAAGACTGTGAAAATACATAATTGTTGCATTCCCCCTTTCCTCCTGTTGAATTGTGTTGTATTCGTAGAACTTCAGATTATTTTTATAAATTACTAATTTTTGTACTGTGTATTTATTCAAACTAAATTAAGTACTGTGTTGTATATGTATAATTGTTATTTTTTGTGGTAATGTTTGTTAATGTATATATTCCCCTATAGTTTGATTGAGATCTTTTTACTGTATGGTTCTTATCATTTATTTTGTTTTTAGCTTAGTAGTAGATTTTAGTTATTGCTCATTTTGGCTTGCTTCTGTATGGTAGCTCAAGACGAAATCACCATCCAATGCAGCCTTTCCAATTCCTCAGCTGAACAACTCCACATCTGCAGACTTGTTGGGTCTCTCAACTCCTCCAGCCACTCAAAACAATACTCAGAGTAATACAGGTAATTGATACACATAATGAAAATCTTTAATCAAGGAGGATTTTCATCATCAGTTGTAAAGTTTACAGTTATTTCTAGTTTTAGCTGATAATCTTGCCCATGTTTATGGTTATTTGTACATGTAATGTTTGGTTAAGTTTAATTTAGGTTGACTAATAGGAAAGACTTCTAAATTTGGCCATCTTGTCTTCATTATTGCTCTGATCTTTCTCACTCATGTTTCTTTCATTATGCTATAATAATTATTTATTAGTCTGTCATCCATCATAGGAATCTGTTGCTGTCCAAAATTATGGATTCATTTGCTAATAGGGCAGGTTCTGTAGCCAACTGAAGTCAAGTACAGTAGACTCCTCTCCACCACACATGGCAAAATTAGATAAAAGAAAATTTTTAAATTTCATATGCTAATTACAGTACAGTACATGTATATGTAAAAACAAAAAAAAAGTGTAGTGATGTAGGAAAAGTGTTGGAATTAGGAAGTGAAGAAGGAATAGGGAAAAGCTTGCAACTCGTGATGGAAGGCTGATGAAACATCAGCTGAGACATGTTAAACACCTAGCCAACTAGCAGTTTTTTCCAACTATACTTGACACTACATCTTCTCTGAGAACTATTAAACTCAGTTCTGTCACTTTTGTGTTTGTTTGAAGGCATCTGGACTCTAGATCTTGTTTTAGAATCCCAAATTGCCAGCAGATACTGTTCCTGCTGTGCTGCCACAAGCTTTGTCCCAATTTGATATCAAAGCCTGCGCACTGTAGATACAGTGTGGATAAAATGAGCCTTCTCACCTTTTCACTTGCTTTTTCCCATTATTTTGTTTTCAGTGTTTCAATATGTCTTCCCTATAGTGTTGCAGCTTCTCCTGCAATGAAAAAGAAAGTGATGTACCATATAGTAAGAAAACAAAAAGTTTATTTGTCTAAAAAAGTTGTGTTGAAGGCAGCAGCTTAGGTTAGATGTTTTTGTCTCTTGGTGAGTGGTAGATCCTAACATTTATGATATAATTACCCTATTTATTTTTCAGTACTGTACACCTGACCCTCGCTTTATGCTATGGTTGTGTTCTGCGACAACACAGCGTAATGGGAATCCGCATATAGTGAATACTTAATCTTATGGGGAAAATTAGGATATGTTCTACAACTACTAAAAGTCAACAGTAATGCTATAAAAGTTGTGGACAAATAATTACAATACACTGATGTGGGTTAGAAATAAAGATAATGTAATATAAAAATATAAACTAAGACATGAAGAACATGGGTATTTGTGTGGAAAGTGAAAGTGGGTGGAGTGGCCAACTCGCCACTCCAGCCGCGTCACATACAGCTCAGTAGACACACACACACACTGCACGTTTCACAACCATTTCTGGAGCATTGATGCTATAATAGTTGTAGAAAATCATTAAAATACTCTAATGTGGCTTAGAAATAAAGATAATATAATATAATGTATTATAAAACTAGTGCGCCATATCTTCTTCAGAACGCATACTGGGGAATCTTTTCTGCATAAATTGAATTGTGGGTAGAAAATACGGTCGCATATAGTGAATGTGTATAAAGTGAGGGTCCAGTGTATAAATTTTTTTCATGGCTTAATTTTGCATGGGGGGGGGGGGTGGGTTAGAGCTGTGTTGCCAAGTTATTCAGTCCAAATGACAAGTGTAAACATAAATAAAGTAGAATTCCAGTTATCTGATATCTGGATAACTGGTAGATTCAACAAACTGGCACTAAAGTAAAATAATACAGGCACTCCCCTACTTAGGAAAGGGATACGTTCCTCGACCCTGATCATAAGTTGATCTGTTCATAATTCAGAACATTGTAAATTCTCATTAAAATACGTACTGATGCACAAGTGTGTGACTGCTTGGTAGCGAGATAAAGGTCAGCTGTTGAGGAGCACTTGGCAACACTCCTTTCCAATCCATCTCTCTAATCACCCCCACCTTTTTGCATTCTCGCTCCATATTTTAAAATCTTGTACAGTATAATGCTGATACAAATGAAGATTTACAGATAACTTTCTTTTCACATATGCATCTGATAACATTGCTGGCGGCATTGTAGCCTAGTTGGACTCGTCACTGTTTCCACCAGGCTAGTGTGCCAAACTGAAGGTGTTATGGTTGTTTTTCAACTCGTATTTTCAGGCAGATATACGTAACTTTTTTTTTTTTTTGCTTGGTTACATGCACCCACCATACTACCTGTACATACATATTGTGAAGAAAAAAAAGAAGTCATAAAGGGAACTACATGAAGGGAATATACATTTTTTTGCACATGAGTTAGCTGGCTCAGTGAGGGAGCTGGCACGGTGCGCCAAACAAAGTAGTGTGTTCCACACTTGGTTCGTACGAACAGTCGTAAGTCACTTTTTAGTTTTATTGAAGAATTTAATAGGGTAATGATCAAAGTGCAGATGATCGTAACTCAGGGCGTGCCTGTAATAAAAATAAAAATTCCTCTGAAATCATCTAGTAACATAAGTTTGAATACAGTACTTCGTTTAACTGGGATGAACTGCCATGTTTATTCCTTCGATAATCAATAAAGTCAATACATTGCATATCATAAAATATAATACCCTGTAGCACATATTTTGTATATAAAAAAATGGCTCCTTTCACACTCAAACCATCCTCTGGGTGACACGACCCACCTCAGCCAAGTAGTCAGCTCGCTGACTCACAGTCGTGTGGCTGCCGCTCTGTGCCTGCCATGACATCACATGGGAGGGTGCGCGGCCACACCGTTATTGCCCACCGCCTCCACACACATACATCTTCATTTTTTCTTATATACCTGTAATAGTTTTATATTATATTTTCTTTATTTCTAAGCTACATAAGAGTATTGTAATGATTTTTATAGTAACAATAAACGTGGCGGGTGGGCTGGCTGGCGAGTCGGCCATGCAGTAATAGCCCACCACCTCCTCATACATTCACTTCCCACACATACATACCATCTTATTTTATAGTTTTATATTATATTTTCTTCATATCACTGCATGGACTGTGCACTACAATTTTGACAAATTCCAGTTTGTATCATTTTATTTTCACGAACCCCACATTCACAAGTTCTCTCGTCTCGTTTATTACCCCATCCATTTAAACATCAACCATTTATGATAAGTTTAGTTGACATATTGAACTGCTGTAGTTGAAAAAATTAATATACTTGACAAGGTGTGCTTGTGGATGTATTGGGCGACCTGTACGGGGGTGGAGGCACCAACACACACAACGGCACATCAGCACCTGCCACGATATCAATGTCGGGTGCCACAGACAACATCAAGAAGTGAGTAATGGACTGAGAGTAATGTTTCATAAACTTAATAGTTGGTCTTTTAAACCTGTTTACCATCTTAGAATTAAATTTAATATCGTCATTGTTTAGATACTCAAAATTTACTGTGCAATTGACTAATGTTGATTTTGATGTGAGTAATGCTTTGAAGCTGTTCAAAGAAAATAGTTTTAAAACTAGTAAAATATCAGAAATTTGATGATAATAGTAAAAGGAGAATACTGTGGTGAAGCTTGTTTGTGGTAGTCAAGGCATGGGGGGATGTAATGGACACAGCAACAACCCTCCTCTTTGCCTTGACTGGGTGGCAGGCGCCTGCCCCAGCCTTGAGGCTCTTAGACAACATCACCATGCAGGTTTCAATTGGTGTTTGGTGGGGATACTTGTTTAAAAGCACTGTTTTCATATTTATTGAAGATAATGCCCACTTTTCTTGTTATATAAAGTTTATACTACTGTACAGTATATGTAAAAAAAATATATATTTTTTATTCCTGCATGTAATTTTAAAGATTTTATCCTATTTATGTTAATTTTACTGAAACCAAATTTTATTCTATCCATTTAAGTTTAGGCATTATTGGTCTTTTAATATTTGATGTATGTTTACTTCCTTTTAATTTAAAGTACTGTATTTGATGTCTGACCTATGAGTTGTGACGCCAGGGGATATTAAGGCAGTCAATCAGTGTGTTAAGATGAGTACGTACAGTTGGATGGCTTTAAGAACACCAATAATTTTGATGGGTATTTTTCTATTACTTCACCTGGAGGTATGGAAGTGAATAAGTGGGTGATAGCAAGTTAGAAAAAGAGTAAATGTGAAGAGTGATTAAAAGTGAATTGATAGTAAGGTGAAGAGGATGAGATGTTAAGGTTAGGTGGAACAAATGTTTACATGAAATAATTGGAAAAAATTGATTGATTGATTGATTGGGGTAATTACATCCCTGGCGACGCAACAAGCTCCTGGTCAGTGGAAGACCATCATTCATTTTAACTGTTTATGGTTCAGTATGCTGAACCTAGCTACTATATTATAAGGTAAAAAATTTTGCCTCCTTTTTATAACATCATAGAAAGGAAATGAAGTAAACACGTGAAAATGTTGATTTTTTTTGTATCATCATCAACAACTTTTGTGCATGTTTGTGCAAGTTGGCAACAATTACCTGGTGGCAGCTCTGTGCTGCATGGTCTCTTGTAGTCTCTCATGTCAGATTCTTAGTCCTAATGACATTTTGTATAACCTCTCCATTTGTCATTCTTGGCCTGCCCCTGACTCTTCACTCCGCATTTAGACTCGTGCATGTCTTGACTCGGTTAGCCTTATCCATTCTCTCCACATCCCAAACCATCTTTGCCTACCTCTACACAAAAGTTTAACAATATTCTCAATACCCAACCTCCCTCTTAGCTCTGAACAGTTTCCTGTTTCTCAGTTACATTGCACATCCACCTCACCATTCTCATTTCAGTTTGTTCATTCCTGTATAGCATCCTCTTTTAATCTACCCATGTTTCACTGCTATACACCTACACATTTCTCTTGCCAGCTGCATAGACCTTTCCTTTCATGCAGAGGCAAGGACCTCCTGTCAGTAAAAGCAGCAACTCCATAAACTTCCTCCTGCCACTTCTGACTTAATACTGAACAGGCCTCAACACCCCTCTCAGCACAGATCATGTCACCCAGAACTCATCGACACAGTCCTGGTACATTTCTCTAATGTTGAATTTCTCTAGCCATGCTGAGGCCACATGATTTCCTGTGCATACAAAACACATAGCAACATCTTGCAGTCTGCCCTATACTCCACTGCACCTCTTGTGTACCCACCTTCCACACTTGCTGTACATAATTGAGTTGCTGTCAGCACATTTTTTTAAAGACAGCTCTTGGCCATATTCCACTTTCCACTACAAGTACCTGACCCAGGCCACTAATCAGAACTTTTGTTTTCACCACATTCACTCTCAGACCCTTTGACTGTATTCTATCCTTCCATTTCTTAAATTTCTCTACAGCCTGTTGGATACACTCTACTATCAACACTTAAGTCATCAGCATACAACAATTCCCAAGGCAGACCAGTGATATTGTTTCTAGCAGCATGGTAAACAGAAGGGGGCTGAAGACGAACCCCTACTTTCACCTTGGATTCTTCACTTTCCTTACTATTTGCTTTCACAGCAGTTTAGGAGTTCTCTTTTAATGCTGTAACCACCTTAACAAGGAACTCCTTAAGCTCTAGCTTTCTCATTGTTCACTTACCACTTCACATGGTACCTTGTAAAATGCCTTTACTAAATCTACAAAATTGAAGTACAGCTTTTTCCTTCCCTAAAGATAGCTTTTGTATTTGCGTGGCCATAAAATATTGCCTCCATAGACCTCCGTCTGACATTAACCCATATCATTTATGCCCTCTTTCTCTATCAAGTTCTTGATTACTCTTTCCATGACTTTCATAACCTAATCTAACAGCTTCAGGCCCATGTCGTTTCTGCATTTGGGTATATCACCTTACCCTTGTAAATATTTGCAGTCACACTTATGCCATTTATCTAGAACAGAACATTACATCGTGATAGCATTAGTTAATTCAGTAACTAATGACATAAATACGTCATCTGCAACTATTCCAGATATTCTAGTTGCCTTTCCATTCTACATTTTGTTAATTTGTTTCACCAACTGTTCTGATAGTGTTTGGGCATGATCCCTGTCATGTTTCTGCTACTCCTAGACTACCCATCTCACATGTACTCCTCATTTAGTAGTTGATGATAGTATTTTCTCCAGGCATCCTAGATTTTATTTATCAACAACCACATTACCATGGTCATTTGTCACACATTGCACACCATCAATATCCTTGTTTCTATCACTACTGTATTTGCTTGGCTTTGCTGAATACCTCATCTTTTGCATCTGCTCAGATCAGTACAGTATATCAATGAGTATTTGAATACCTGACAGTAATTAACATTTGTTTCCATTTTATTGTACATTTTTGTCCTTTCTTTTAGAATTTGTTTTAAGCCTTAGAAAAAACTAGTGATTCCCCTGGGACTAATAATTCATTATTATTTCTTGTCAGGTATGTTTATTGTAATGGATTCTTAGGGAGAGCATGAATAATTATAATTTCCTTTTAAGACTTGTGGAGAGTGACAGTGTAACCTTCCCAGCTATGAGAACAAATATGTTGGGATGTAGGTAACTCGGATTTATAAGTGAATAATTTTTTTTTTTTTTCAGAATCAACTTCAAGCTGTTTTGCTTATTTGTATTTAGTAAGTGATTATTGTACAATACAAGAAAGTATAGTAACAGCCTCACTCCCCTTGCTTGGGGAGAGGGAGTATGTTGAGGCCTGAGCAGCAAATGGTGTAGTATATGAAGAATCAGATTTGAAGTAGCCAAAAAAATTTTATCAGCTGGTCAACATCAAGAAGAGTTGTGTAATCACAATGTAGCACAAGTTTAGAAGATAAGACAGGACTGTACATTTGTAATGAGACAAAATAGTTAACTCGTGTGTGTATTTTTGTTTTTAGGGTATTTTCCATTACCATTCATTGCAGGAACATCACTGAAGATCTATAAAACTGGAGAGAAAAAAGGTTAACTGGCAGACACATGTATTCCTGTGCAGTTTACACACATGTAGGGACTAATGTATTCCTGTGCAGTTAATTTTTTTACCTCAATAATACACCATTTCTCTTACCAAAAGAGTACCATTGAAATTTCCTTTTTTGCAGATTTGTATGTAAAAACAATGGTGTTTTATATGAAAATGACATCATTCAAATTGGTATAAAGTCCGAATTTCGACAAAACCTTGGGAGGGTAGGAGTCTTCTATGGAAACAAAACTTCCATGCCTTTGCAGGTGGGATATTGAATTGTATTTCCTTGAAGTAATGAAATAGGTACTTAGTGCAAATTGGAGTAATTCCTGGGTTTTGCTGAAATATTAGTAAATGTATATTTGCCAATTATTTTTTTGTTTAGATTTTATTTTGTGTATAGAAAGAAATTCATTGGGGAAGAAAGGAAATATTAATGTGAAAACTATATATGAAGTGCAATGGATATTTTAATCTGCCAAACCTAACCAATTAGCTAATGTTCCAAGGGTACTGTAGATTAGGTTTAGTTTGTTTGTGTGACTGACTTGGTGCAGTGGTTCCCAGCAAACCCATGAAAGCAAAGATTCATTGTCTGTATTAAAGGTTTATGTAACTGGGGTTGTAACAGGGATGTTTTACACGAAAATAGTTTTCCATAGTTGGAAAATTCATGTACAGTCCGCTAAAGATCCAGCAACCCCACCCGGAGTCTCGTATTGGCAATACTTGGTAAAGTAAGGTTGTATGTAAAGGTGATTGTGATTGGTGTATCTATTTTTGGCTGCATTGCTGTCAGGATAAATATTAAATCCACAGGTAGAATTTTTATAATAATAAACTATTCATTGTTATTTAAGATAAGTTTCCAAATGTTCTTATATTTGCTTAAACAATGAAGAAAATTTGATCTAAGAATCTTGTGTCTTGTGGCAGTCCACCTTGTAGCCGAGTTGCCAATTCATATACTGTATATAATTTCTACATTATTTAACCACATATACAAACTTTTGGAAACTTCTCATTATATATATATATATATATATATATATATATATATATATATATATATATATATATATATATATACAGTTGTACCCCACTTAACGCGGTCAATTGAACCCAGAGGGTCCCGCGTTAAGTGAAAACCGCGTTAAGTGAATAACAGAACATATGGGATTAATTCCAATAGAACCCAGCCCGACCCCCAAACTCCACTTTTTGACGACAAATAACTATGTTGTAGTAAAAATTCTATCTTAACTTTATGGTGGCATGAAAAACAAGTAATATAGAAGAGGTTAGGTTAGGAAAGATAAAGGTTAACATAGGAAAAATAAAGAATAGGTTAAAAAACGAAAAGTTTTAAGGAACACTCACGGTAGTAGAAGAGATGGGTCGGCATACGGGGATGGAGGCTGGTTCCGAGGCAGAGGGCAGATTACTGCCCCTCAGGTGAATCACCATTACTAGGTGAATCAATATCACTGTCACTTACAGTTGTCATGGCTTCCCTGACAAATCCCTCAAAATCACCTTCACTATCACTATCACTGCCTTGGGCTGGCTGTGGTGGGTTGCGGGCGAAGAACTCGGTTATGCTTTGCTGACGGCTGGCTTTGATGTTTTCATGATACACCGTGATGTACGGCTCCATAGCCTGCACCAGTCGGTTATGGAAGACGTCATGGCGTTCATCGTCAGTGTCGCGGGAAACGATGGACTTAATTTTTTCTGTTAACTCTATGACATACTTAATATCACTATGACTTAAACTAGGTTCTTCGGAGAATGACGCACCTTCTTCCTCCTCTTCACTGGCGGGTTCTTCTTCCAACATCTCGTCGGCAGTCACTTCAGGATCTCTGATCACCTCCATGATGTCTTCGTTGGTGGTCTCGGAGAAGCCTTCAGCTGTAACAGTCTGCGCAGCTTCTCTGGCAAGGTCCACTGCTACTGCAACAGTCTGAACCTGACCAGTCACAGGTTCACTCCTCCTCTCACCTGGTATGCCATGCAACACATGTCTCCATGCGTGACGAATCGTAGCAATAGACAGCAGATCCCATGCCTCCACCAAGAAGTCTACAGCTTGTTTGACGTTAAACTTCTTCCAAAATTGTTTGACGAGAAGTTCTTGAGTCGCCGCCTCTTGTTCCTTGTCCTCGTCGCTTTTACTCTCGCTGTCGGTGTCACCCAGCTTACGCAACTCATCCTTGGTGTTGGTAGAGTCGTTCAGGAGCTTGAATTTCTTTGCCGAGTATGCAGCTTTAACGTTGCAGATTAACTCCTGGTCCATAGGCTGGATTAATGACGTGGTGTTGGGAGGAAGGAAGACCACTTTTACGTTGGGGTGACGATCCATTAGTAGGGGCGAGTGTCCAGGTGCGTTGTCAAGGAGCAACAAAATGTTGAATGGAACATTCTGTTGCTCGCAGAATTTCTGCACGTCAGGAACAAAAAAGTTGTCAAACCAGAAGAGGGACAGAGAAGAGGACATCCACGCCTTACGTGCGGTTAGCCAGTGGACATTAAGCTTGTTCATGTCCATATTCTTGTAGGCGTGCGGCTTGCGGGCTTTGTGAATCACCGATAACTTTGGTTTACAGGTACCGGAGGCATTGGTGGTAAACAGGACGGTGATGCGTTCCTTCTGCATCTTCCGGCCCCTTACCTTGCTCGCAGACTGGACAACGAAGGTCTTGGAAGGTAACTTTTTCCAGAAAAGACCAGATTCGTCCATGTTAAACACCTGGTCGTCAGTGTACTGTCCTTCCTCCATAATCTCACGTAAAAACGGAGGAAAATCTCTAGCCGCCGCACGGTCAGCACTCGCTTCCTCACCAACAATGCTGATGTTGGTGACCTTGTTCCTCCTCTTAAACCTATGCAGCCAACCATGGGAAGCATTGAAGGGTTTGGGCTCTGCAATTCCCAGTTTACGTGTCACTGCTGCGTATAGCTCACGTGCGTACTCCTGCACTGAGCGCGTGTCCACCGCCATGTTGCGTCGCGCCTGACGCACCAAATAACTCACCAGCAAAGTTTCCACTTTTGCCAGCACCCTGTTCTGGCAATACCTGATAGCTGAAGCACCTGCAGACTTTGTGAGCTTCATGTGCTCCTTTATCTTGGCTGCATCCTTCTTTATTGTACGAATCGTAGATTCGTTGACGCCATGCTGGCGCGCGAGATCAACTTGGCGTCTTCCTTTCTCCAAATCTTGAACAATTTGGTACTTCAGCTCGTAGCTTAATGAACGTCGTGTCTTCTTTGGTTTAGTGCCGCTGGGTCCAGGTAAGGAAAGGTTTCTCTCTGGGGGTGGTGGTCCGGCGGAAGCCATTTTACGGAACAATGGATGCGCGTTAACCCGGCGTGGCCTTGAGGGATGAAACTGCCGCGGCTAGGTCAAGCGTCGTCTCTCCTCCCTCCCTCCCTCCCCGGGGTAGTCACGTCATAATACTTTAAGCCAATTACAGCTAGCAGCAGAGGGGGGTAGGGCTGCATGGCCAATCACAGTCCGAGACGTCATATGACGTCAGTGATAACGCAACAAAGACACACACTGCGCAACCTTACCGCGCCGCTTGCCCAAGCGGAGGGAGGAGGAGGGAGAGGCAGGCAGGCAGGCGGGAGGGCGGGCGGGCGGGTGGCGCGTGGTCAAAATCTAAAAATAGCATCCGAGCCGGACACTCACCGCGTTGCTGTGGAAAAATCCGCGTTAAGTGAAAGTTCAGCTTTTGGCACCGCTGCGATATGCGAAAACGCGTTAAGTGAAAGCGGGTATATATATATATATATATATATATATATATATATATATATATATATATATATATATATATATATATATATATATATATATATATATATATATATATATATATATATATATATATATATATATATATATATATATATATATATATATATATATATAATAGTTTCCAAAAGTTTGTATATGTGGTTATATATATATATATATATATATATATATATATATATATATATATATATATATATATATATATATATATATATATATATATATATATATATATATATATATATATATATATATATATATATATATATATATATATACTACAGTTAACCTCACTTTACGCGTCCCACATTCCGCGATTTTACGCTATGCCCTGCCGGAACCCAGGATGCTCACATTCCGCGGTGCGTGTACCCCTTTACGCGGAGAGCGGCTGGCGAGCCGCGCCATTTTTGGATCCAAACCTCCCGCCATCCGCCATGTTGTGTAAGCTGCGCGAACATGGTGCGCACAAGGTCGCCCAGTCATCAAAACATTACCAGTTCTTCACCCGCCACCCACCACAGCCGGCCCAAGTCAGTGATAGTGATAATTATGGTGAGGATATGGACTTATATGGACTTTGGGGAGTTTGACAAAGAGGCCCTGCAAGCCTCTGTGGTGGATAGTGATACAATTGATACAAGTGACACAGGTGAGGGCCAATAATCTGCCCTCTGCCTCGGAACCAACCGCCCATCCCCGTGTGCCCAGCCATTTTTTCTACTAATGTAAGTGTTAAAAAACCTAATATTATTGATATTTCTCTTAATTATTAATTGTGTGTGCATACCATCATAAAGTTAAGATAATATTTTTACTACAACATAGTTGTGTGTCGTCAAAAAGTGGAGTTTGGGGATCGGCCCGGACTCCATTTCAATTAATCCCATATGTTATGGTATTCACTTTACGCGGGACCCTCCGGGTTACATTAACCGCGTAAAGTGAGGGTTAACTGTGTATATATATATATATATATATATATATATATATATATATATATATATATATATATATATATATATATATATATATATATATATATATATATATATATATATATATATATATACACACACACAGTGGTACCCCGCTTAACGCGCTTTCACTTAACGCGTTTTCGCATATACGCGGTGCCTTGCCAAAGCTGAACTTTCACTTAACGTGGCATTTTTCATCATATACGCGGTGAGTGTCCGGCTCGAGACGCTATTTTTAGATTTGCCCCACCCGAGACGCTATTTTTAGATTTGCCTCACCCGCCACCCTGCCTGACTGCCCGTTTTAGCTCATAAAATTCATACAAATTACCCGGCCAGAATATAATTTACATTGCTGGAATTCTTATAATTTGGTGATCATTTTGAATATAAACAACATATATTTTGCATTAAACATACAATTTTTAGATAAAAATTGTTCTCTAGGTAACTATGTTATCTTTTGTCCAAAATATATGACATTTATATTCAAAATATTCCTGGTCTTACAAGGAATCCAGCAATGTCAATTATATTATCCTAACTTTAGTTTGAGGTATTATTTATTAAAATTTAGTGGTTATCCCACACATCTCCTTGGGACGGTTGGTGGGGGGAAGGGAGGGACCGACCGACCGACCATCTGTTACCCAGTGAAGAATTATTTTTTTTTTTATTAACTGAAGATATTTGTTTTAGCTCATAAAATTCATACAAATTACCCGGTCAAAAAGTGGAGTTTGGGGGTCGGGCTGGGTTCTATTGGAATTAATCCCATATGTTCTGTTATTCACTTAACGTGGTTTTCACTTAACACGGGACCCTCTGGGTTCAATTGACCGCGTTAAGTGGGGTACCACTGTATATATATTATATATATATATATATATATATATATATATATATATATATATATATATATATATATATATATATATATATATATATATATATATATATATATATATATATATATATATATACACACACACACACAGAGTAATACCCCGCTTTACGCGATTTCGCATTTACGTGGTACCTCGCCAGACCGGAACTTTCACATTATGCGATGCATCTACCCATATACACTCAGTGTGTCTGGCGCGACGCTATTTTTAGATTCGACCCTCCCGCCTGCCTTCTCCCGCTTGGGCAAGCCGCGTGATAAGGTTGCGCAGTTTATGTGTCTGTTACATTATCAGTGACGTCATATGACGTATCAGACTGTGATTGGGCCATGCATCCTTACCTCCCTCTGCTACTAGCTGTGATTGGTTTAAAGTAATATGACGTGTCCACCCGCGGGAGGGAGAAAAGACGACGCTTGACCTAGCTGCGTCAGTTTCGTCCCTCCAGGCCACACCGTGTAAACGTGCATCCGTTGTTCTGTAAAATGGCTTCCGCTGGACCACCGACCCCAGAGAGAAACCTTGCCTTACCTGGCCCCAGCCGCCCTAAGCCAAAGAAGATACGACGTTCCCTAAGCTACGAAGTAAAATACAAGATCATTCAAGATTTGGAGAAAGGAACAGGTCAAGCTGATCTCGCGCGCCAGCATGGAGTCAACGAATATACGATTCGTACTATTAAGAAGGATGCAGCCAAGATCAAAGAACACATGAGAATCACAAAGTCTGCAGGTGCTTCAATGATCAAGTATTGCCAGAACAAGGTGCTGCTAAAGTTTGGAAATTTGCTGGTGAGTTACTTGATTCGTCAGGCGCGACGCAACATGGCGGTGGACATGCGATCCGTTCAAGAGTACACCCGTGAACTGTACGCAGCAGTGTCACGTAAGATGGGAATTGCAGAGCCCAAACCCTTCAATGCTTCCTCTGGTTGGCTGCATAGGTTTAAGAAGAGGAACAAGATCACCAACATCGGTGGTGAAGAAGCGAGTGCTGACCGTGCGGCGGCTAGAGATTTTCCTCCGTTCTTACATGAGGTTATGGAGGAAGGACAGTACACCGACGACCAGGTGTTCAACATGGACGAATCCGGTCTATTTTGGAAAAAGCTGCCTACCAAAAACTTCGTTGTCCAGTCTGCCAGCAAGATTCGGGGCCGGAAGTTGCAGAAGGAGCGCATCACCGTCCTCTTTACCACCAATGACTCCGGCACCTGTAATCCCAAGTTATCGGTGATCCACACAGCCTGCAAGCCGCACGCCTACAAGAACGTGGACATGAGCAAGATGAATGTCCACTGGCTGACCTCACGTAAGGCGTGGATGTTCTCTGCTCTGTCACTCTCCTGGTTTGATGACTTTCGTTTCCGACGTGAAGAAATTCAGCGAGCAACAGAATGTTCCATTCAACATTCTGTTGCTCCTTGACAACGCACCAGGACACTTGCCACTACTTATGGATTGTCACCCCACGTAAAAGTGGTCTTCCTTCCTCCCAACACTACGACATTAATCAAGCCCATGGACCAGGAGTTGATATGCAATGTGAAAGCTGCATACTCTGCAAAGACGTTTAAGCTCCTGAACGACTGTACCAACACCAAGGATGAGATGCGTAAGCTGGGTGACACCGATAGCGAGAGCAAAAGCGATGAGGACAAGGAACAACAGGTGGTGAATCAAGAAGTTCTTGTCAAACAGTTTTGGAAAAAATTTAACGTCAAACAAGCTGTGGACTTCTTGGTGGAGGCATGGGATCAGCTCTCTGTAGCTATGATTCGTCACGCATGGAGGCATGTGTTGCATGGTATCCCAGGCGAGAGGCGGAGTCAACCTGTGACTGGTGAGGTTCAGTCTGTTACAGTGGCATTGGACCTTGCAAGAGAAGCTGCGCACAGTATTACAGCTGCAGGCTTCTCCGAGACCACCAACGAAGACATCCTGGAGGTGATCAGAGATCCTGAAATGACTGCCGACAAGATGTTGGAAGATGATCACATCAGTGAAGAGGCAGGTGGTGCGTCAACCCCAGAAGAACACAAGTTAACGCATAGTAATATTAAGGGTGCCATCGAGTGTGCAGAGAAATTGAAGCTCTTCCTTTCCAACGATCATGACGATGACGGCTATGAAGTCTTCCATACCCGGTTGGTGCAGGCTATGGAGCCGTACATCAAGGTGTATCAAGACAACATCAACAGTAGCCGTCAAAAAAGCATTACCGAGTTCTTCGCCCGCAACCCACCACAGCCAGCCAGAGCCAGTGATAGTGACAGTGAAGGTGACTTTGAGGGATTTGTTAGGAAGGCCCTGACAACTATGACGGATAGTGATGGTGATTCACCTAATGATGGTGATTCACCTGAGGGCCAGTAATCTGCCCTCTGCCTCGGAACCAGCCTCCATCCCCGTATGCCGACCCATCTCTTCTACTGACGTAAGTGTTAAACCTAACCTTTATTTTTCCTAACATAACCTCTTCTATATTAATTGTGTGTGCATACCATCATAAAGTTAAGATAATATTTTTACGACAACATAGTTTTGTGTTGTCAAAAAGTGGAGTTTGGGGGTCCGGCCAGTCTCTTGGAATTAATCCCATATGTTCTGTTGTTCACTTTACGCGGTACCCTGTGGGTTCAATTGACCGTGAAAAATCGTGGTACTACTGTGTGTGTGTGTGTGTGTGTGTGTGTGTGTGTGTGTGTGTGTGTGTGTGTGTATATATATATATATATATATATATATATATATATATATATATATATATATATATATATATATATATATATATATATATATATATATATATATATATATATATATATATATATATATATATATATATGTATGTGTGTGTGTGTGTATGTATGTATGTATGTATGTATGTATATATATATGTATGTATGTATTTTTATTTATTTATTTATTTATTTTTTTTTTTTTAGGCCTTCAATCCCACTGTGTCGGTGGGTCAAGGTCAGCAGGGAAAGGTTACGGTACAAGTTAAACCAGTTGAGCCCTCCATCGATGCTGGAGCACAAGTCCAGCAACTCGTGAATTGTGAATGTGTTGAAGACTTTAATGGTAAGAGTTTACATCATATGAAGAACCCACTGGGGAACTGATAAGATAAACATATTCAGTAGATTATAAGCTGTGGTGGTTATTTTTGAGGGGTTATAATTCATGCATATTTATTGTTTTGTTTTTTTCGGTTTCGACCCAAAATTTTATTCCGAATATGTTCCACGATTCGATTGCGGGGTAATTAGTGGTTGTAATGATGCTTAGAAGATTTGAATTATATTTTTTTAGTGCTAATTACTTGCCAACTATGGGTTACCGAGGTGTGATTGAGGTGTTTTGTTTTTGTGTTATTCTGGAAGTACTTAATTAGTTAAATCCTTTGTGACCATCGCCCATGACCCCACTGGTTAATTCCCGAGTCATCCGCTGCCACATAGCAACAAATCCATCAAACAGATCACGTTGAAGTTGGCCTGTAAACTCACACTAGTTTAAATGTTTATATTGTTGATTAGATATAGTGATATCTCCATTAGCCGGAACAATTGGTGCAGACCACTTCCAGGAATGAGAGATTTCCAGGTAATGAGACGACTTTCAAAACCGGAAAATATCCATCTTCCCCGGAATTTTCCGGGTAACGGAAAAATTTTCTCTGAATTTCCTGAAAATGTGCTTGTTTTTCATCTCTCAAACCTGGGAAAAAATCCCCCCGTCCCCGATATTTTCTGGGTACAGTATTGGGAAAATTTTCTCGGAATTTTCCGGAAAATCGTTCCCAAAGCCTGAATTTTCCGGAAAATTACAGCTTTAGAAACGATTTTTCCAAGAAAATTTCAATTCCGGCTGTTGAAAAGTTCCAGGTTTGAGGGATTCCGGCTGATGAAAATATTACTGTACTTATTTCACTGTTAAATTTTCACAGTTACTTACTCTTAGGTGATGAAACCGTAACGAATTGTGTGTGAAGATTATTCTTTTAATAATTATTACTTTATTCACTGGCTGCACCGGCCTGAACCGCAGGCCACATTAAGTAGAATTTCAAAATAATTCCACAGACCGCACAAACACATGGACCGGGCCACGGTTTGCCCCTGCCTCTCTTGACCACTTGTACTGCCTCCTCAGAGGTAGCTGTTGAGTAACCCTCCTGTGCCTCCACAGTGGCAGCCTCCTCTTACTTGAACTTTTCCTCATACTAACTGGATTTAGGTTGTTTTCTCCCGAGTTGACGATACTGTGCATGTGTCTGGTGCTGGACCGCAGTCCACTTTGCAAGGGGATTCAAATTAAGCGAATGTGGGTTTAAGGGAGCTTACTGTTTATGTACTTTTTTTTTTTTTACTCAAAGACCGTACTTAGTTTATTCATCATTATATTCAAGCAGACTTTTTTTTCACCTAAGAATAATTATCATGTTCTTCCTCAGGTCTACCGGACTTGTCAGTGAGCTTTACCTATGGCAATGTTCCCCAACGCCTGGCACTCCATTTACCGCTTTCCTGCAACAAATTCTTTGAGCCAACAGATATGAATGGAGAATCTTTCTTTGCTCGTTGGAAGAATCTCAGTGGGCAAGTATACCTTGTAGTATATGACTTTTATGCTTAGGTATTATCTGTGTTAGTATTGTACATTACTTGGGGTTTTTATAAGACAGATTTTCATTTATTTCCCACTTAATGTAGATTAACCATCCCAAGGGCCACATTTGGCCCGCGGGCCATGAGTTTGACACCCCTGCTCTATGGGATCCCAATCTGTGAAAAATAAAAAAGTAAGATAAAATGTTATAATTAGTATGCAAATTTTATAAGAAAAAAAAATTACAACACTACAATTGATCAATGGATAAAATCACATTTCAAATACAGTAAGTCCTCATATAACGTCATCCGGCTTAAAGTTTTTTCGGTACTATGTCGCTAAACTTTAAGATACCAAAAATTCATTTACTGTCCCGATGATCGGATTCTACGTCATTTTGCGTTGTCACGGAATACTTTCTACAGCGCATCGCACGCTTTTGTCTGGCCGTGCTACGCTCTCTCGGCTCAGCGCGCTGCCCTCACTCGCGGAACGTCACGGCGTCCCCGAGCGACGCCAAGCCAGTCTCTGTTACGACTTCACAACATTCATGTGTGCTCAAGTGCTTTTGCTCTAAAACTGTACTCTAACCATTCGAAATAGCTTCCAAGTTTTCATCAAGTGCTACTGATGCTAGTGTAGTGAAGAGGCAATGTAAGACCATTACCCTTGCTATGAAAATGGATGTATGAACCTGATTTGAAAAAGGGGAACGTGCTGTGGACATAGCCGCTGTGCTTGGTCTTACCCCCACAACGGTGCCCACTATCTGGACCAACGCTGACAAGAATAAGATTAGTGCTGGAAGTGATACTTCTGTCAGTGCAACTAAAGCAACTCCTACTAGAAGTACTGTGATAGAAAAAGTGGAAAAGATGCTGGCTATGTGGATGGGGGACCAGAATCAATGCAATGCACCTGCTAGCCTTATGGTTATCCAGCATAAGACCAGATCCTTGTTTGAAGAAGGAAGAGATCTTTATGGCCAGCTGTGGCTGGTTTCAACGATTTAAGCGCAGGTATAACTTCCACAATATTAAGATGACTGGTGAAGCTGCCAGTTCAAATACGGTTGCTACCAAGACATTCCTGCCAGAATTCAAACGGATTATCCAGGAAGGAGGCTAATCATCGAAGCAAGTCTTCAGTGTGGATGAGACTGGTCTCTTTTGGAAGAAGATGCCTGAGAGGACCTATATCTCCAAGGAGGAGAAAAGAGCGCCAGGTTTTAAAGCGGCAAAAAAACCGCTTGATGCGAAAGCTGCCGGCAACTTTAAGCTGAAGCCTATGCTGATTTCTCGCGCTGCTAACCCTCGGGCCCTGAAAGGTTACTCCAAGGATCACCTTCCTGTCATTTACAAAGCAAACAAGAAGGCATGGATTACCGGCGCCATATTTAGCCTGTGGCTAAACGTATATGCAATGAAGGAATACTGTGCCAAGGAGAACCTTGACTTCAAAATTCTTCTGATCGTTGACAATGCTCCAGCTCATCCTCCCAATTTCGACGACTTGCCTGACAGTGTAAAAGTTGCACTTCTGCCTCCCAACACGACAGCACTGATGCAGCCGCATTCAAGGCTTATTATTTACACCGTACCGTGGCCCTGCTGCTCAAGGCTACAGACGGAGAAAATAAACCTGCGATCCGAGAATATTGGCGTAGCTCCAACATTCTTCATGCAATTGACAACATTGGCAAGGCATGGAAAGAGGTTTCAGAAAGTTGCCTGAATGGTGCGTGGCATAAATTGTGGCCCAAGTGCATCAACAGTTTTATGGGATTTATGGCCTTAGTCCCAGCTGTGAATAGGGATATCCTCGGCTTGGCTAGACAGGCACGCTTTGATGAGCTGGAATCAGGATTTTGAGGACGTCCTGGCATCCCATACAGAAGAGCTCACCAGCGAAGATCTGCAACAACTAACAGAACACAGTCTCGTTGAAGATGACAACGGCGAAGAAGAACCTCAACAAACGCTAACTTCCAAGAGGATGGCAGAATCGTTCAACATGTTCCAGCAAGCAATGCAAATCCTTATTGATGATGACCCAAACAGAGAACGTAGCTCAAATGTTCAACGCAGCATTGATGACAGCTTGGTTGTTACACAGATCTATAAGGAGAAGAGGAGGATTAGCACCAAGCTGTCAACACTGGATTCATTTGTTCTTCGCGGGACGGCAGAAGCAGCTTCTTCACAACAGCCAGCCATCGAGGAGGAGCAAGCTTCAACGGAGGAGGAGCAAACTTTAACGGAGGAGGAGCAAACTTTAACGGAGGAGGAGCAAACAGCGGCGGAGGAACCCTAGTCAGAAGAGGAAGAGGAAGAGGCAGCCGCAGCGAACTCATGTGACTCGCCACCCTCCTCCTCCGCTCCACTACCCACCACACACTCGCTCTACCACCTCCACCCATTGGTGAGTACCAATACAAGCATAGTAGTTCTATATATATATATATATATATATATATATATATATATATATATATATATATATATATATATATATATATATATATATATATATATATATTATATATATATATATATATATATATATATATATATATATATATATATATATATATATATATATATATATATATATATATATATATATATATATATATATATATATATATATATATATATATATATATATATATATATATATATATATATATATATATATATATTACTATTTTATAGAAATGGCAAAGAGTTTTTGTATATGTAATGTTTTTCATGGGGCAAAGGGAGGCTGGGGAACGCAACTCCCGTATATTATCTATTTCTTATGGGGAAATTTGATCCGCTTAACGTTGTTTCGTATAACGTCGTATTTTCAGGAACGTAATCCCGACGTTAAGCGAGAACTTACTGTATTTTCCTATGGGATCCCTTCAGGTACTTTGATGACCTTGATGCAGTAGTCATTCATTGCTCTAATGAGTACCTGTACCCGTATATCACATTTTTGTAAACAGTACTGTACCTTTAAACATCGTTGGTGAATTCTAAAATTAGGTTATAAGTTTCTTGTTGCTTGGTTTCATTCTGGTCGTTTTATATTTTATGGGCTGCTGCTGTTAAAGTTTTGCTTTTCTTGTGCACTGTTAAATATGTTGTAGATGACTTCACAAGTAGACCTATAAGGTGTAAGTTAAGAATTTTGTGTTTTCACTGAAAGGTACTGTATTAACATTACTAAAGAATGGTAAGTTTTGTTTTCACTTATCAATGGTATTTTAATATTAATAAACATATTTCGTTCTAATGAATGTTTTCACATATATGTGTTTAAATTTTGCTCACCGTCAGGGTTGTTATGATTTAAATCAAATGATTTAAATCACACGATTTAAATCGATTTAAATCAGAGTAAAAAAATCATGATTTAAATCAAAATGATTTTTTTACTAATAACTGTTTTCTCTCTTTATTCTACATGATTGAAAAGTATATGCAATGCAGCAGGCTAATAACATCAAGATGATTAAAATGCTAAGACCAGGATATGTTCCACCTAATAGACATCAAATTGGAGGGTCTCTTTTGGATCAAGCCTACGATTCAGTGATTAAGAATTATTCAGAAGAACTTAGTGAGAAAACAGTTTGCATGGCCATGGATGGATGGAGTAATGTCCATAATGAGCCTATAGTATGTATAACTTTAACAGCGGACAACCATATTTATCTTGTTGACTCTATAGACACAGAATCAAGACACACAGCTGAATATCTGTTGAAATTAGCTGAATGTGCTACAAAAAAGTGTGAAGATAAATTTGGATGCACAGTAAAAAGTTGTGTAACAGATAATGCTGCTAATATGGCAAAAATGAGAAGTGAATTTGGACAAGATAAATCCATTATAACATATGGTTGCTCTGCATACCTGTTAAATTTGCTTTCACAAGACCTGCAAATCAAGAACATTAAGGAGCACATTACTGAAATCATTAAGTACTTCAGAAATCATCACATCCCAGGATCTTTGTATAGAAGAGCAGGAGGAACAATGCTAGTAATGCCATCAGACACACGATGGAACACAGTGACAGATTCTATTGAATCTTATTTAAAGAACTGGGAGACCCTTGTCAAAGTGTGCAAAGAAAATATTGAAGACATTGATAAGAAAATTGAAAGGAAAGTTAAGGATAAGGCATAAAAAGAACTGCAGAAGACTATTTAGAGAGACTTAAGCCTATTGCTGTGGCATTGGACTGTGTCCAGAGAGAACATACCCTATTCAGTGATGCTGTAGAAATCTGGGTAAAACTGAAAACTGATATTAAGGAGTATTTAACAGATAAGAAGAATATGGATAATTTTGAAAAAAGGATCAAAGTATCATTGACACCTGCCCATTTTCTAGCTAATGTGATAGATCCAAGGTATCAGGGCAGACATCTGACTCCTGAGCAGCGAGACATTGCAGAACAGTATGTGTGCAAGTCTTCCACATTTCCTTTCAAGATTAATGTCCTTCCATGGAAGAAGTGCACCATTTAAAGAGGTCTATTTTGGTAAAGATGTTGTAAAATCTCTCTCACCCCTTGCTTGGTGGCAGTATTTTGCCAATGATATGACAGAAAATGTAATGGATGTTCCTAGGCAATTATTTACAGCTGTTGCATCATCAGCAGGGGTTGAGAGAATTTTTTCCACATATGGATTTGTACACTCAAAGGTAAGAAATCGCCTAGGATAGGAAAAGGCATCTAAGCTTGTCACAGTATATGTATAAGCATTTCAATGTTCAACTAAGCTAATTTAAATGTTTTGAACTATTTTTGTTGTTTACAGAATGAGAATATTGTGTTGACTTGAAGTTATTACCGGTAATTCTTAAACTTGTTACCAGTATTATTTTTTTACAAAATGAGAATATTATTCTGTTGACTTGAAAAAGTTAAGTTATTAATTTTTGAAAAACTAATCCTATAAGAGCATTTATGTTAAATTTCATTATTACGTTTGGATTTGTGCCCTCAAATGTAAGATATGTTACCAGTTTTCTTTAATTTTACAAAAAGAATATTATTGTGTTAAAATCCATTGGTACATCTACTGCATAAATATCTTAATGCCAATTTTCTGTTTATTATCCTGAATAAACTTTGGTTGAAAAATACTGTTTATATGTTTTAAAAATACTAATTTAATGCAATTAGTAAAACCAAAAAAAAAATCGATTTAAATAAAAAAATCTGGTTTAAATCAAATAAATCGATTTTTTTTTTTTTAAATCGTGATTTTTTCCAACCCTGCCGTAGGTTAACCCTAAGTCACGTAAAAAAACTTGTGGAAAAAAAAAGGTTGGGAGGAAGATTAGGGAGTGGGGGTTCAATGAAGCATCTTGCCCCGGGCTTAGTGCCAGCTCTCATTGGCCCTGCTGCTAGCATATCCTGCAACTCGAGATGTTTATTTTTCATTATTTTGGGAGGATATTTGGTGTACCAGACATTGTGCTCGGAAATGGGCTTAAATGAGGAAAATACAGGAGCACGTTGCCACTTGCAGAAACAATCTTAGGGACATCCTGTTGATGTAAGTTTTTTAATTTAGCTATTACGTACTTCTCTAACATTTTTATTGCAAATTTAATATATGGTAAAGCCAATGAAATCAATGTGAACTAAGTCATTTTGCAAATTATTGAATGGCAAATTAGAGAGATTCTTCTGTATTACAGGTGGTAGTATATTTTTAGCGGAACATTACATATGATGGCTTTAAATGTGCACAAGAAGTTTTTTATTATTATTCTTAACTAAAAAGGGTATTCCTCTTGAGCAGATTTTCATATAGTACCTGTATTCTTAATTAGACCCCTACAAGAGGCACAAAAAATATTTAAAGCAACTGGACCCATGGAAAATGCTTCCATCAAGACCAAACTTTTGGGCTTTGGCATGCAGCTGCTGGAAGGCATCGATCCAAACCCTGAGAACTACGTTTGTGCAGCCATCATCCACACACGCACACAACAAATAGGCTGTCTTCTCCGTCTGGAACCCAACCGCCAAGCTGAGGTCAGTTTGGCTACATTCATCTTGGTGCTTTGAAGTTTCACTCATGAAGTGTTTGTGTTGAAGTTTTAGAACATTGCTAGGTAAGGGTCTCAATATTACAAATTGCCTAAAAAATTAAATCAATTCAGTTACAAACTTCCTTTTTTTTAATTTCCTTCAAGGTGGAAAGATGATATAACCATAGTAATAATGTAAAATTTGGAGAACCAGGAAATAGTGGTAGGTGTTCATTTTCCATAAAGAAAACTGGAATAATATATTTTGTGGTAAATTCTTAGTTTACTCATTTCTTTATTGAATTGCTACTCTACTTCAACATTATTAGTAATTAATGTGTTTTATCTTTATTAAATATTATTTGTTATTGCAATTTCTTTTACTGTACTTATTAAAGTGGGGTCTAATTTTTGTGGGAATATTGTACTGGCACCTGTCTGCGCAAGTGATGCCATTTAACACATGTGAAAATTGTTATATTGTACTGTACTGGACTCGCCAGATGGGTGGTGCGGACAGCAGACAATATTAATTACTGATGACTATGATGTTCTTCTTAGATAAGGTCTTTTTTTTTATATAAATTATTGCACTCTTTAACTAGTTTGAAAGACCACATTTAGAAAAATTATTAACTTACATTTATCTTTCAGATGTATCGACTAACAATCCGTGCCAGTAAAGAATCCACAGCACAGATTTTGGCAGACTTGTTAGCTGAACAGTTTTAACCTCAACAGACTCACTTGACTAGTTTCATCCACATACAGAGAAACTATGTGGGAAAAATACCTGAGTGATCATAACAGTTGTGAAACCTCAGTAAAGTTAGTGAAACACCACCAGTGACTCGTGATACAGCAACATCGAAACACCAGTCAGTTTCCATCACAGTGACTATTTATTGAGTTTAAATCACAGTAGAATGTCTGCTGAAGTGGTAATTGTAAAAATGAGTGAATGTGTTTTAAGACAGAATCATTTAAGCATAATACCAGAAAAAGCTACCAACACAAGATTTTAACATGTCCACCATAGTTCCCAGTGATTTATTTATTTTTTAGTATATTTGGTTATTTTGTTTGTTTTCTGATAGCAACCACATTCACCAGGGTTGGGTTTTTTTTATATTTGTTATTATTTGACAAAGGATATTTTTAAATGTATTGTTTTCAAGCAAATCTTGTTACTGATGGAATTATTTCATGAATATGAATTTAAATCTTAAATTAGTGGCATGAATACATACCATGCTTAATTGTTTCAAGTCATGCCACTTAGTACTATTATACCAATAGCTGTCTTGAAACTTACTGGCAAACCAGTACAGGGCAAGAATCCAGTTAGCAAAAGGATCAAAAGACCAGCATAAGGATATTTGTTAACACCAGTCACATTTATAAGATGTAGTGTGTATAGACATTAGCAGTGACGAATATGTGTGTGTAGGGAGTTGAAGGGAGAACTAGATGTGACTTGGTGTCAATTTCCTCTTGGCTGTAAGCTTTTGAATCCTAGTGTATAGTGTTGAAAACAGTTTATTATAAGTTAATATTATAAATTACCACATCTTTAAATATGTATATCAGACATTTTATTAGTTTGTCACAAACATTTCCCTTCAAATAATTCTTTATATTTCATTGGCAAATTTTATTTCTACTGCCTAGGTCTAAAATCTATGTGACACTGTTCTTAAGAGCAAATATTAACTTTTTTGCTGATCACAAGGTCTTGCATGTTACTAGAGCTTGTCAATGAAGGACTTCCTGTTGCTTATTATCATCAGCACTGCTGGTAGATCTTATGAAGATTAAGGTGATACTTTGTGGCGGCAGAATTTTTATGTGATTGTCGTTGGTCTGTTCCAGCATCCTGTTTATAGTTGTAAAGAAACCTGTGTATCAGTAGTTCCATTCATTCCTCATGTGTGGATTCATAAATGTAAAATAATTTGAGATGCATGAAAGGTGCAGAGATCATTATTGTATAGAGTTAATGCTAATGTAAGTTATTATTTTAGACTTCATATCAGATTGTAATTATGTCCTGACTTGGTTCTTATTGTGTATTATTGGGCAGCAAAGACATTTATTGTATTATAAGCAGACACTGGTCAGAAGTATAGACAGTAGTTAAGGAGTTTCATGGGCCTTGAATCTTGTAAAGTATATCTCCACTTATTGTAATTGTCACTTTTATATTTTCTCAGCTGCAGGGGCTTTTCTGAACAATGGGGAAATTAGAACAGTCACGTAGAAGTTACTGTGTTAAACTTTAAACTTGAAGATGTTCTTTGCATACAAATTACATAACCAAGTGTCATGAACTGAAGATTTTAGAGAAGTTTTAGCTCATAACCCTTTGGAGGTGTTAGAGCTTCTGTTTTTCCAGTTGGCAGCAGTTACGTGGTATTGATGTGGAAAAGTTGTCAGTGTTGTGAAGATGACTGAATAAAATAGAAAAATGTATATATTATACATCAATAATAATCCAAATAACTTTTTGATTCAAGGATCATTTTCTAAACCATTTTGTTATTGATACTTTTAGGCTCATCAGGTTTAACCATGATCCTGGCTGGAATTTGAGTTTCTGATACAGTACTGTACTTAAATCTTTATTGGTGAACTTGGAATATTGTTATTGGAAATGCTTCTTGATTTCAGATTTGAGTAGAGCTCTAGTTACAGTTCTTAATGAGATCACAACATTATTTGTTGTTGAACTAATGCCCAGATTGTAGGACTGAAAATTACCCTCAAAATCTTTATACAGTAATTTATTTGTGACATATGATTCTGAAAGTTAGCTTTTCTGTAGCTTGTCTTTTGTGTGTTTAAACTGGCAAGTAACTTATGTTTCTAATATAAACTTGTCATATCCCGATAAAAAGTTAGATGTACAGTAGGTGGTAATTTGTTTACTACCAGTCATATTCATGCATTTATCCAGCTTAGTTCTATACAACAGAGATCCCATCCATAAAATGCAGTTATAAGTTGTCAAGAGCTTTTAGCAGTATGTTTTTTCTTCCTGAACAAATTATGTTGAAGTAGTTTTGGTGCAAAGTTGAATGAAGACTTGGTTTATGAAAGAATAGAATCTTATTTTAAACTGGAAAGAATAGAATCTTATTTGTAAACTGAAAGATTGGTCAGCTAATTCTACCATCTTTACAGAACAAAAACTTAAAAGCCAAAATCCAGGTCCCTAATGATGTTTTAGAACTTTTAAAGAATTTAACATCATTTTAAGTTAACTTTTGATTTTAATAATTTATTTTTCTAATGATCCTAAAGATTTGAAATAGAAAAGTCCTTAAGGCTTTATAAGTATGGATTGCAAGAAATAGCAGATAATTGTTTTCTTAACAGATTCTCAGCTCTGGAAAGGATTGACGAGATGGCATGGTTGTAGTTAGTGACATCTTATCAGGTAATTAAAAAAAAAAAATTCTGAGATTTCAGTAATAATTGATTCATATTTTGTTGTAATGGCAACATGTCAATAATTTTGTATCTTCTAAGTGAGAGTTACATTTATGAACAGCTGTGACCTTGACCTTTCTGACTGTGTGTAAAGTTTTATTCTTATATTTATTTTTTTGCATTATGAGAACCAGAAGCAGTGACATGTCTAGAGACGATAATAGTCAATGGGAATCAATTCACTGTCACATTTTAAATAAGAAACCAAGTTAACAGCACAGTTTAGCTAAATTTTATATTCCAGTTGTAGTGTCTAGCACAAGCCTAGTCAGCTGTTTCACACCTTTTCGCTGCATGTCTGTGTCTCTTGTCGGGGCTTCTTGCCCAGTAGGGTTTTATAATAAAAGACTTTTTCTCAGACATTCCATTCAGACATGTGGCTTTTGATTTATTTGCTTTATGATATAGTTTATTGCTTCCTGGGATATTATGACAGCTTGTAAATGCAGCACCTTCACCAACAGTACATTTATAAAAAACTGTTAACTCGGTTATCTTTTTTTTATTATGACACTGAACCATATTGACCCATTGGTGGTACTATGTTTACACTGTTAATATTTAGGATCATTTCAGTAAAGAAATGCAAGTCCCTCACATAAGACTGACATTTGAGTGTCACAGGTGTAATCTCAAGAGATGGTTGATGAATTGTTACTCAAGTTGTTGAAATCTGTTGTATGGTATATTGTAGAGTAGATGTGAAATGGTGGCATACATTACTCAATTTGAATATGGTCTGCCTTGTAACATTGTGAATGGCAGTTAAGGTTGATTGTATTATTTGCAACCAAGTGTAACTGCCTGCACAAACTTATTGAAGAACTTCAGTTCACAGAATAAATAAAATAGGACTAATTAATAATGTGTTCTGGGAGTGGTAAGGCATTGGATGATCTGATAATACATTTTAAAAGGGGTACTGCTTGTTTCTTGAGGTATTTAAGAATGCTATTACATCTTCAAAAGTAGGTATGGGGGGTATCAAGACCAATGCTGTATTTGCTGATTCTCCCAGAATGTTAGAAAGTTGGCCTTGGTCAACATATGGAGATGAAATGTTGACTTAGTCAAAGAATATGGTTTTGGAGAAAATCACGGAAACAATTTTATGTTTTTGTCCTACATATAGTATTTAATTGTAATAAGTATTTATTGTGGTAAATTGTTGATTAACCATTGTTAATGTATTTTGTTGCTAGTAAATACACTCACTCTTACAGAAGTATACTGAACTACATACATGCACACACACTTAGAACATATAGTACATATAAATCTGCAGATATACTCAGTACATAAATGTTTTCCATTAGTCTATTTGGGTGCAACACATCCAACACTTTTAAGGCAAAAGGTACTGTTTAAAGCAGGTTTGTAATTATTACTCAGATAATTTAAGACATTTAGATTGTTTCCTTGGGATTTCTCAAAGCCATAATGTGTTCCATATTGAAATTATTGTATGTAAGTGAATGGTAAATAAATGTGTATATTGCATTGCTTTGTCATACTCCCCGTTGTCATAACGAGTGATATATATGGGCAAGTTTCTTTATACCATTTTCCTCTTGTCTACACAGCAGTAATTGGGAACCTGCATGTTAATCGATTTGCGGAACATGTTCCGGGGTAATAGTTAGCCAGTGCAGTTGGCGAGTTGTCCAATTTAGTCGGATTATTCCTTGACACTGGGTCATGCAACTCGTTCACTTAGGGTGTGGTTGTTGTGTTGGCGACATCTTCTACACCTTAAACAAATTCACGCCTAGGTGGCTCTTGGGCCGGCCATCCTTGTTACACCAGGGGCAACCATTATATATATATATATATATATATATATATATATATATATATATATATATATATATATATATATATATATATATATATATATATATATATATATATATATATATATGCAAGTAAATCACTGTAGGAACTTCGTGTTTTCTTCTTTCCTTGTGGCTATCAGCATGTGTGTGTGTGTGTGTGTGTGTGTGTGTGTGTGTGTGTGTGTGTGTGTGTGTGTGTGTGTGTGTGTGTGTGTGTGTGTGTGTGTGTGTGTGTGTGTGTGTGTGTGTGTGTGTGTGTGTGTGTGTGTGTGTGTGTGTGTGTGTGTGTGTGTGTGTGTGTGTGTGTGTGTGTGTGTGTGTGTGTGTGTGTGTGTGTGTGTGTGTGTGTGTGTGTGTGTGTGTGTGTGTGTGTGTGTGTGTGTGTGTGTGTGTGTGTGTGTGTGTGTGTGTGTGTGTGTGTGTGTGTGTGTGTGTGTGTGTGTGTGTGTGTGTGTGTGTGTGTGTGTGTGTGTGTGTGTGTGTGTGTGTGTGTGTGTGTGTGTGTGTGTGTGTGTGTTCTAATGGGGGCTACCCGTATCACTTTATTGGGCTAATGAAATATATATGGATCCTCGTGTTTCGAAGCCGGATTTGGTAAAACGTTACTCTGGTCACCTAAGTGATACGGGTAATCCCCATTAGAGGCTCAGGGTGCCATAAGCTCGTTGAACAGGCTTTGTGTGAAATATAATAGTCTAGGACTGCTTTCAGTATCCTGGTGGTCTAGAGGTAGCGTTCCCCGGTCACAGTCGTGGGCCGTGGGTTCGAATCCTGGCGGGGTGAGGTGTTGATTATATGTAGAAGTCCGCGTGCTTTATTGGGCTAATGAAATATATATATATATATATGCTGATAACCACAAGGAAAGAAGAAAACACGAAGTTCCCAAGCGCTTTCGTGTAATTCACATCTTCAGGGGTGAGTACAGACTAAGGAGAAGTACAAAACAAGGTGTATATATATACAGAGGAGGGTGAGATCAGGTCCACAATGGTCAGGTATTAGGTAATGACCCTACTAATCTTTAAAAGGCACCGCAACGGTCGGTAGTCAGGTCAGAGAGTAAGGTGACCCAACCTTCTCACCTGGTTACAAATCATCTTATTTACAAAATTGTCCAGTTTGTACATGCCATTGCTCAAATAAATGTTGACTGCTTTGGTATGTTTAATGAGACTAGATTCTATAATGTTCCTACTGTCAATTGAATTACAAGGTAATATTGAGGAGGCATTATCCCATTCAATGCAATGCTTATTATCCCTCAGATGAACAAACAGAGCATTGGATTCCTGGCCTGTCCTAACACTATATTTATGTTGTAAGTCTAGTTACAAGATCTTTACCTGTCTGGCCAAAGTGAAACATATTACATTCCTTGCAAGGAACTTTATAAATGCAACCAATTGTGTTGTTGGGGGAGTTCTTGATTAACATTTGTTTAACAGTGCATGAGTTTTTAAATGCCACATTGGCGTTCCAGGTTTTTAGTTGTAAAGGAATTTGAGAGAAATTTTTGTGAAATGGTAATACTAAGAGATTCTTATGGTCATGGGTGGGCTTGGGAACAGTTCTATAAAAAGATTTCTTAGTAATGTTCAGGCTGGTCCTCCTCTAAGCACCCTCACCAACCAGCTCTCTCTACATCACGCTTGGACTCACGCTGCCAACCCCCCAGCAACAAGCTGCATTGTACATCCAATACAATATGTATACAGAGAGCACTTTGTGAGTTTCCTTTCTCCATCCCATCTTGAGTGTGAACCAATAGCTCATAACCCCACAAATGGTGACCCCCGGAGATTCGCACTCACACAGGATGGAGGAGAAACTGATCACTCTCCCAGTCTTCAATCAGCATGGAAGACTGGCTTATCCACGCAGAGGCAGCGCTCATCGGCTCTACAACTACTGTCTCTACACCGCAGGTTAGACACCCTAGAGCAGCTCTGCTACTCTAAACAGACAGCCGCTCCTCTTCCTACCCCAAGCACCACGTCCTACCGACCCCACCACACCCGTCCTGCCTCAGACGCTCCCCCCGGCCCAGCAGTACCCCCTGCTACTGTCCTGAACCCTCCTGCTGTCGTGGCCTCTGCTCCTGACGCGGCCCCTGCTCCTGATACGGCCCCACACACCCCTCTTTTCTCCCTCAGGTACTCCCTGCTACTGTCCTGCACCCTGCTGCTGTCATGGACCCTGCTGCTGTCTTGCACCCTGCTGCTGTCATGCACCCTGCTGCTGTCATGGACCCTCTTCCTGACACAGCCCCTGCTCCTGACGTGGCCCCTGCTCCTGACGCGGACCCACACACCCAGCAGGCACTACTGAGGACTCTGTACCTGCCGCGAGAGAAGCACCACATTCCTCGCCTCCACAACCCTCCTTCTCCCTCTCTTCTCCCACAGATCTCCTGTGTCTAGGCAAAGTGTTTCCCATAGCGGCCGGCTCATCCACGCCCTCGCCGTTATGTCTCACATGTGGCATACAACCCTGCCGACAAGTCTCCTGCACTGCCCGTTATGCCTCACATGTGGGATGTAACCCTGCAGACAACAAGTCTCCTACACCGCCTGGAGGGAAGGGGGAGTATTGTAGTGGATTCCTCCCCTACAACTGCCGTTGTCGCTGACTAGCCAACCCTTGAATTCCTCAGCCTGCGCCTCGTGGTCAAGGTCGGCAACCAGCGCCACCTACATAGCGGAGGTCAACTATCAAGCCACGCCTACCTCCGCTATATAAGACCTCACCTTGTGGTGACCCCTCTCTTTCTATCTACAGCCACCAGCAAGCAACACCTCCACCTCCACTCCTGCCTGATGGCCCTCGCTCCCACCGGTGACTATGCCGCCCTACAAGCTGCGTGTTTATAGTGGATTCCTCCCCTACAGACGCTTGTCCGCGAATTCCCCAGTGTATGCCTCGTGGTCTAGGTCAACCAGCGCCGCCTTACATGACGGAGGTCAATTATTAAGCCACGCCTACCTCCGCTAAATAAGACCTGACCTCGTGGTGACCTATTCTCTTTCTACCTACACCAACCAGCAAGCAACACCTCCTCCACTCCTGCCTGGCGGCCTCGCTCCCGCCGGCGAGCATGGCGACCCACAAGCTGGTTCCCCTCTGAGCACCCTCACCAACCAGCTCTCTCTACATCATGCTTGTAACCACGCTGCCACTTCCCAGCACCAAGCTGCATTGTACATCCAATGCAACATGTATACAGAGAGCACATTGTGAGTTTCCTTTCTACATCCCATCCTGAGTGTGAACCCAACATCACGTACCCCACATGTTCTCCTCTAAGCACCCCCACCAACCACCTCCCTCTACATCACGCTTGGACTTGTAGTGGATTTCTCCCCTACAAACGCTGTTTGCTGCTGAGTAGCCGACCCCACCAATTCCCCAGTGTATGCCTCGTGGTCTAGGTCAACCAGTGCCGCCATACATCACGGAGCAGGGGTCAACTACTAAGCCACGCCTACCCCCGCTATTTAAGACCTGACCTCGTGGTGACCTGTCTCTTTCTACCTCCACCAACCAGCCAGCAACACCTCCTCCTCCTCCGCCTGCCTGGCGGTCCTCGCTCCCGCCGGCGAGCATGGCGACCCACAAGCTGTCCTTCTCTGAGCATTGTGGGGTTCAAGATGTTTGGTTCACACTCAGGATGGAATGGAGAAAGGAAACTCACAATGTGCACTCTATATACATGTTGTATTGGATGTACAATGCAGCTTGGTGCTGGGAAGGCAGCATGGTTACAAGCGTGATGTAGAGAGAGCTGGTTGGTGAGGATGCTCAGAGAAGGACAGCTTGTGGGTCGCCATGCTCGCCGGCGGGAGAGAGGACCGCCAAGCAGGCGGAGGAGGAGCGAGGGCCGCCAGGCAGCGGCGGAGGAGGAGGTGTTGCTAGCTGGTTGGTGGAGGTAGAAAGAGACAGGTCACCACGAGGTCAGGTCTTAAATAGCAGGGGGTAGGCGTGGCTTAGTAGTTGACTCCCGCTCTGTGATGTATGGCGGCGCTGGTTGACCTAGACCACGAGGCATACACTGGGGAATTGGTGGGGTCGGCTACTCCGCGAAAAACAGCGTTTGTTGGGGAGAAATCCACTACAATACTCCCCCTTCCCTCCAGGCGGTGTAGGAGACTTGTTGTCTGCAGGGTTGCATAGCACATGTGAGGCTGAACGGGCGGTGCATGCCTCATGTGAGACAACGGCGATGGCGTGGATGAGGCAGTCGCTGGATACAACTGTCTATATACAAACTATTTGTGGGAGAAGAGAGGGAGAAAAAGGGTGTGTGGAGGCGATGAATTTTGTTCTTCCCTCACGGCAGGTACAGAGTCGCCAGATGCGCCTGTTGGGGTGTGTGGGCCTGGGTCAGGAGCAGGGGCTGCGTCAGCAGAAACGGATGAGGGCTCGTGACAGCAGCTGGGTCCACGACAGCAGCAGGGTGCAGGACATTAGCAGGGAGTACCTGGGGGAGAAAAGAGGGGTGTGTGGTCCGCACTCAGGAACAGAGGCCGCATCAGGGGCGGCAGGGGTTACTGCTGGGCCGGGGTCGGCGTCTGAGGCAGGACGGGTGTGCTGGGGTCGGTAGGACGTGGTGCTTAGGGCAGGAAGAGGAGCTGGTGTCTGCTTCTGGGTGGATAAGCCAGTCTTCCATGTTGCTTGAAGACTGGGAGCGTGATCAGTTTCTCCTCCATCCTGTGTGAGTGCGAATCTCCGGGAGTCACCATTTGTGGGGTTCAGGATATTTGGTTCACACTCAGGATGGGTTGGAGAAAGGAAACTCACAATGTGCTCTCTATATACATGTTGTATTGGATGTACAATGCAGCTTGGTGCTGGGAAGGCAGCATGGTTACAAGCGTGATGTAGAGAGAGCTGGTTGGTGAGGATGCTCAGAGAAGGACAGGTTGTGGGTCGCCATGCTCGCCGGCGGGAGCGAGGACCGCCAGGCAGGCGGAGGAGGAGCGAGGGCCGCCAGGCAGCGGCGGAGGAGGTTTTGCTGGCTGGTTGGTGGAGGTAGAAAGAGACAGGTCACCACGAGGTCAGGTCTTAAATAGCAGGGGGTAGGCGTGGCATAGTAGTTGACCCCCTGTCATGATCGTGATAATGGCTAACCTGAAAACCTTAAGGATTCATATTACGCTCAAACGTCCACAAAACCTTCCGAGTCCCCCAGTGGAAACGTCCTCCGTTTTCTCTGTTCCTTGATGACGTCATCGATAGGCCGTCTTTGTTTAGACGCTGTATGTTGGGACCTGTTGCCATCCAACCCTTTGTAATCAATTTAATTTTGCTTTTGATAGCTGAGTCAGAGCATTGTTAGTGAAGATAATAGTAGGGAATGAAACTGAGTTCATAGTCTCGGTTTCAACGTCAGAGTGTACCGTAAATTAATTCATCGGAATAGAAGTAGGTGGACTCCCTGGCCTATTTTGAGTGAGGGCGCCGCGGGCATTTCTACCGTTAGTGAGTGCCCGTCCCTTCATCCATACAGGTATGCCATTCCACGCTGTGTTGTAATTCGCCCTTCTTTAAGTGATTTGTCCCAATTAATAGTTGATTGTGCAAGTGTTACAGTAACGTAGTTGATATGCTCTGAGTGAAGTCATATTTACGTCTTTAACGTCCCCTGAAACGTGATGTTGTTGTTGCCGTTAGTGAGTGCCCGTCCCTTCATCCATACAGGTCCCTAACGCAGCCTAGGCCGTGTCTGTAGCGTGGATGTTGTATCCACTATGTCTGGGGAGATGTCCGAGGTCCAGTAGGATCAGTTACCTTCGTGAGACCCGGCCGTCAGACACTTCAGACTATCTATAGCCCCCATAGCTGGCTCGTCTGGCCCTAACGCTCGGCCTGCGAGGTGACCCCGGATCACCACGCCACACACCACTACCAGCCCCCATCATTGGTGGATGAGTGTCTAACTCAGTAGGGCTATTTGTGTCGTGGAATTAATCCACTGGGATCTCCAGAGTTCGTCGGAAAGTACTCCATGGTGGCTGGACCCCATGGCTGTTGCTTGAGTATCACCCCTGACGACTGAGTGTTGTAGTGGCAGTTGCCCTGGTCTTTATGGTGCTAAGTGACTATAAGAGTTATATGTTATTGAGTATGTCCACCCAGTAGGGTTGGAAGTGTTATTGAGTATGTCCACTCCCCAGCAATGAACAAAATATTAAAAGACAATGGCCTAACGGTCCTCAGCTCACCCGAATACCGCGCAAAATGCACTCTCATATGTAGAAAAGTCATCCATCATATCCTTGACAACCCTAACCTATTGACAGAACTCAATTCACACAACACCAATCAAATGTCATCTGCAGTCCGGATGGGTTCTCTCCCCATGCTTAAAATCACCACAGCTACTCAAACAGACGCCATCAAATTAAAATCTAGCGGAATAAAATTCGGCAACAACATCATCCCCTCACGAGACATTGAATTCCAACACTACATACCAGTTCACCAATGCTACAATTGCAACCAATTTGGACACAACACCAACCGTTGCAGTAACACACAAACTTGTTCAAAATGTGCCAATCAAGGCCACTCATACCGAAACTGCACTGCCACTGTAACTAAATGCTGCAACTGTAAAGGCCCACACTCTGCCATCAGCAACAAGTGCAAAATCAGACTCGATAACAGCACAACACCACTCCCTCCCCGCCGACCCTCACCTCCCACAGCACCACCTCCACCTCCCCACCACTCACTCCCTACTCCCACGACCCTCCCCACCCACACTTGCTGGTGTAGTGGAATTCTCCCCTACAAACGCTGTTTGTCGCTGCCTAGCCGACCCCACCAATTCCCCAGTGTATGCCTCGTGGTCTAGGTCAACCAGCGCTGCCATACACCACGGAGCGGGGGTCAACTGCTAAGCCACGCCTACCCCCGCTATTTAAGACCTGACCTCGTGGTGATCTGCCTCTCCTTCTACCAACACCAACCAGCCAGCAACACCTCCGCCTGCCTGGCGGTCCTCTCTCCCGCTGGCGAGCATGGCGACCCACAAGCTGTCCTTCTCTGAGCGTCCTCACCAACCAGCTCTCTCTACATCACGCTTGTAACCATGTTGCCTTCCCAGCACCAAGCTGCATTGTACATCCAATACAACATGTATATAGAGAGCACATTGTGAGTTTCCTTTCTCCATCCCATCCTGAGTGTGAACCAAAACATCTCATACCCCACAAATGGTGACTCCCGGAGATTCGCACTCACACAGGATGGAGGAGAAACTGATCACGCTCCCAGTCTTCAAGCAACATGGAAGACTGGCTTATCCACCCAGAAGCAGACACCAGCTCCTCTTCCTGCCCTAAGCACCACGTCCTACCGACCCCAGCACACCCGTCCTGCCTCAGACGCCGACCCCGGCCCAGCAGTAACCCCTGCCGCCCTTGATGCGGCCTCTGTTCCTGAGTGCGGACACACACACCCCTCTTTTCTCCCCCAGGTACTCCCTGCTAATGTCCTGCACCCTGCTGCTGTCGTGGACCCAGCTGCTGTCACGAGCCCTCATCCGTTTCTGCTGACGCAGCCCCTGCTCCTGACCCAGGCCCACACACCCCAACAGGCGCATCTGGCGACTCTGTACCTGCCGTAAGGGAAGCACAACATTCATCGCCTCCACACACACTTATTCTCCCTCTCTACTCCCACAGATATTGTGTATCTAGACAGTTGTATCCAGCGACCGGCTCATCCACGCCATCGCCGTTGTCTCACATGAGGCATGCACCGCCCGTTCTGCCTCACATGTGCTATGCAACCCTGCAGACAACAAGTCTCCTACACCGCCTGGAGGGAAGGGGGAGTATTGTAGTGGAATTCTCCCCTACAAACGCTGTTTGTCGCTGCCTAGCCGACCCCACCAATTCCCCAGTGTATGCCTCGTGGTCTAGGTCAACCAGCGCTGCCATACACCACGGAGCGGGGGTCAACTGCTAAGCCACGCCTACCCCCGCTATTTAAGACCTGACCTCGTGGTGATCTGCCTCTCCTTCTACCAACACCAACCAGCCAGCAACACCTCCGCCTGCCTGGCGGTCCTCGCTCCTCCTCCGCCTGCCTGGCGGTCCTCGCTCCTCCTCCGCCTGCCTGGCGGTCCTCTCTCCCGCTGGCGAGCATGGCGACCCACAAGCTGTCCTTCTCTGAGCGTCCTCACCAACCAGCTCTCTCTACATCACGCTTGTAACCATGCTGCCTTCCCAGCACCAAGCTGCATTGTACATCCAATACAACATGTATATAGAGAGCACATTGTGAGTTTCCTTTCTCCATCCCATCCTGAGTGTGAACCAAAACAATCTTGAACCCCACACTGGACCAACAACCTGACCGCCCCCCCTCCCTCCCCCGACACTGACGCAAAAATCACCACCATCATACTTTTGGCACATACCCTAAGCAACGGTAACAGATCACTTTTTCTAAAACTGGCAATTGATGGTTTGAAGGCGAACGGCCTCCCTACCATAAACATTCCTGACTCCTTCAGAACCGGTCCCGACCTCATCTTCCCCACTGTCCCCATCTCCGACCGGACCAACATGCCCCTCCCCCCACCCAGAGAAACCACTGCAATCTCCCTCCGCCCCTCCACTTCTGCCATGCCCACACCTGACTTATCTCACCAATCTACCACTACCTCATCCCCCAGAGTAATCAGCCCAAAACCTCCCGGCCCCTCCACCTCGACCTTGCCTACACCTGACTTTTCCCACACGACCACGATGAACTCCCGGACCACAAACACCCAAACCAAACCCAATCCTCCCCTAACTCCTCAGAGTCCCAAGAATAAAATGGCAGCCCATCCCTCAACAGAAATAGTGGTCAAGACCCCTAGACCAAAGAGGAAGAACACCTCCCCCCTTTCTCCCTATACACCTGACAGCAAAAAAATTATACAATACACTCATCCAACCAAATCAATAATCAAAGTAAACCTATACGGCACTACCCCAAAGGAAACAGAAATCAACCCCGACACGAACCTAGCACACTCCCCTCAACCTCCCGACTCCCCCACACACAGTCACGTAACTGCCCTTCCCTCACTTGCATACACAACACTCATACCACCACCACGCTCACAGTCACTCGACAATTTAGACCTCATCCCTGCACCTCAGAATTTCTATCTTTAAGTACTAAACAGACCAAACACTCCCCTCCCACCTCCCTTGTATTAATATCTTCCCTATAACCACACCCAACAATTTCCCCCCAAATTAAAACCTAGCCTCTCCTTAACCCTCACCCAACGATTCCCACCCAACCTAACCAAATCAACCTAACCTCTCCTCAGCCCACACCCAACGATTCCCACCTAACCTAACTAAGCTTAACCTAACCTCTTCTCAACCCCACACCCAATAATTCCCACCCAACCTAACCTTACCTGACTTGACCAATTCCCTCCTCCCCCCCCTCACTCCAAACCCCACGCCACCAACTCAAACTCAAGACCACTCTGACAAAAAAATAAAAAATAAATAAATTAATAAATAACTAAACCACTCAACCTGCACTAACACTCCCCCTAACAATCCCCCCAAAATAAAAACCTAACGTACCCAGCCATTACTAGCAATTCCACACAAAATAAAAAAATAACCATTCTACCATTAACTAACCACACCCTATCACTCCTCCCAAAACAAAAACCTAACATACCCAGCCGTTACTAGCAATCCCACACAAAATAAAAAATAACCATTCTACCATTAACTAACCACACCCTATCACTCCTCCCAAAACAAATACCTAACTTACCCATCCCATACTAACTCAAATGACATGTACGTTTCCCTTAGCCAATGAGGTTGGTGAGAGTTCCACAGTGCCTACGCAAGCCCTCTCCCTCAAGAATGTTACCAACACTGTTTTATGGGCACCTCCCTTAGCCAATAAGGTCGGAGAGGTGTACCTAATAAAAACGGTACCAAATTGCAGACGACATTGAACGCCTCTCTTAGCCAATAAGGTCGGGGAGGGGTGCAATGTACCTGTACACAAACCCTCTCCCTCAAGAATGGGGCCAGAACTCACAATACCTGCAAGAAAGAGAGAATGCAATAATTAACCCAACTCTGCCAACCACTAACAAAACCTACAATCCTCCCAAAAGAAAAACTTAACCCACCCAACCTTACTCACAACCCCTCTTAGAAATCAATACCTACAATCCTCCCAAGATAAAAACTTAATATACCCGACCTTTCTAACAAGCCCCTTTGACCCTCCTAATAAAAAAAAAAGAAAATAAATAAATAAAATAAATAAAAAAATAAATAAAAACATATGACGCAATACAACTATTCATTAGCAACACAAAACATATCATTCCTAAGAAATCCTACCATACCATAAATTAACCCAAGAACCTCCAAAGCCCCCCTTTCCCCCTTTCGCCTCCCTTTTCCTCTCCTCTCCTCCCCCCTCCTCCGGACAACCGAACCATACCTGACCTTATAACATTATCCTAACCCTCCCTCTCTCCCCTTACATTTACATGCAAACACATACACACTCACACAACAACCCCCCTTAAGCAATTTTAATTCACCTTAAATTAACATACAACCGCCACCCCCATCAATCCCCAAACACAAACTCCCCCCCTCCCTCAACCAATCTCCAAACACAACATCCCCCCCCCGCCAGACAAAGCCACCTTACCAAAATCGACCTAACTCAAGACTGAAACCTAACAACCTATATCTCACTCTCATCTCCGTTCACAATTTGACATAGCTCAAATCTGCCTCCTGCCATTACTAAACAACTCTCCTACGATACACTCATCCTTCCTCACTACGAATACTTTGACATTTCAAACTCAAAGATTCAAAACTCTTCCTCCAACTCTCTCCATTTCTCTCTGACATAGCTAAAAGACCCACAACTCTCAGAACCTAATCAAACATACCCAACGTCTGTGACATCCAATTCTCAATAAAATTGACCTAACTCAAGACTGAAACCACTCAACCTATATCTCATTCTCGTCTCCGTTCATAATTTGACAAAAAAGCTCAAATCTGTCTGCTGCTATTACTAAAAACTCTCCTACGATACGCTCATCCTTCCTTACTATGAATACTTTGACATTTCAAGCTCAAAGATTCAAAAACCCTTCCTCCAACTCGCTCCGTTCCTCTTTGACATAGCTCAAAGACTTTACCTTCATCTTTCTCCAAACAACCCTACGACTAGCAAAATTTCCATATTTTCACCTTCTCTGTTTACTTTGATCGTGGGCTGCCTGTGCGTCCGTCCACCTGCGGTTCTTCCTACGTTTTGCCATCACTGCCTAAGCTAAGACGACAACCAGAGCAGCCGCGTTGGCCCTTTGCTTGCCCGGACCTGCTCCCGCCCTCCCCCTGCCTCGTCCTGATTGTGATTGCTGCACCCTCAGGGCATTTTGCCTACCCCCTCACGCAAGCGGTGTTTAGCCACTGCACCTGTTCTCTCCTTCTAAAATTCACTTCTATCCTCCCTTTATCCTTCCTCTGAACCTCCTTCCCCTCTGTCACTAGCATTTTTCTGTTCTGTTCTGGCTGTACGCTGATTGGCTGGTCGGCGTGCGGCCACATGCGGCCGAAGAAAGGAAGGTTGCGGACCCCTGACAGACAACGTACAGACGACCTCTCGCTTTGCACACCTTCGCCATCTGTTGATCCCGCGACCAAGTGTATGCTATGTGGCTTACCTGGTTGGTGATATGGAGAGAAGAGAGCATTAGCTCTGGTGTAAGAAGGGTACAGTACAAGGTAAAGTTCAGAAGTGGGAAATATAGGAGGAGGTTGACAGCATGTGGGCTATTCACCTTGCGGAGAGTTGGAGACGAGGTTTTCACCTTGCTTTCCTATTATAGTCCTTTGGGACTACAGTACATAAAATGACGTCACTGTGCCTTGAGGTTCCAGCTAGTATTATTACCGACTATTTAACACTCATTCCTGTCTTGAGTATACAGTCTTTGGTCATGATCCGAATAAATTGGAATACAGTATTTACCATTTCATCATCTGTATGTTACTTTGGTGATAGTTGTCGCGTTGTTGACTCATCACCACATGCACTGAGATCATCGTGAATACTCTTAGGTAACGTACTGCATATCACTTTGTTTTATATTCATTAAATTAAAAAAAACGTGAGATAAGAACATTGCTGTAAATAGTCGAGGATCATTTGTTTGTAATTAGCAGACCTTAGAGTGAAGATGAGTACCGGTGTCCACGACATGTCAGTGTGTATTGAAATTTAATGTTGGTAATTATATAGGACTAACCCGCGGGCGAAATTGATCGAAAACAATTATAAAAACTCCGGATTTTCATCGTTATATTATAGTGGATGCTTGTAGTTTGTGGAAATATGTTAAAAACGGATATATTTTTTTAAATAAACGGTTCTTAATATTTGTGGTTATGAAGAACATGTCATTATGTCGCATATGTGTTTGTGATGATGAGTGATTGATCATTTTAGTCACTCAGCAGACTTGACCAACACTGGAACTGGAGCAGGTTCAGATACTGCCCATTGCAGTATTTGCCAACAGTGTGTAACGGTAATTATTGACCACTGAATTAAGAATATGTACAACACTGGTCATTACAGTACCTCCAAGTGTACTATTACTGGATAAATAATATAATTAGGGTCGATTTAGGATAGTAGCCAGGTTTCGGTTAGGTTAGGTTTGGGGCAGTTAGCACCAGAAAGGAAGGTCTGAGTGATCATTCATTCGAATCACAACAAGAACCATAGGAAAAACGGTAATGTTTTACTTTCACACAAACGTGTAATCTTAAGAATTTTTGATCTTTGCAATTATTAGTTTAGACAATTCTAAGACACTTCGTGTGGTGGTACAGCGCTAACTCGCATAACTCTCACCAATATGTGAATGGTTTGAGCCTCGGTCCAGACACACCTGAGAAGGGTGTTATAGAGTGTGACGCTTACTACCAAACACCACAGGTTTCTTCCTGTACTAACACTGGATAGACAGCCCAAATGGCTAGTAAGCTCATAAGTAGCGAATATGATAAAAAAAATTGTTTCCCTCACAAATGACTTATACTGTATATACTTGGGGGGTCCAAAGAAGTGAGATGAGGTTAGGTTAGATCATTTTTCGGTAATTTCCGAGGGAAACGTCTTAGAAGAAAAGTGTCTTAGAATTGTCTTTACTATTAATTGCAAAAATAAAATTCTTAAGATTCCATAGTTGTGTGAAATAAAATTTTATCGGAAAAAAAATTTTTCTGAAAAAAATGAAACTGGCTACTATCATAAATTGACCATAATTTGTTGTATATCAGTTGAAATTGCAAATACAGTACGTACAAGTCACTTGTTGCCATTTACATGTACAATCAAAGACAAAAGTCATGTCGCAGTTTTGTCCGAAGATTAAAATTTAACTCGTGAAACATTATGAGAGCCCTACCACAAGGCAGTGCACCAAAAGTTTAAGCCCTTCGACATATGTTTTCACCAAATTTCATGACACGACTTTTGTCTTTCATTGTACATAGTAGAGTAGATATTATTAAAATGGGAAGACTGTGCATGAATGGTAAACTAGTATCTGTATGATTGTAATTATACAGTATTGTGAATGAAAGTTTAATTAGCAGCCAGTGTATATACAGTATTGTAGTACTGTACAGTACTTTATTTTCAATTTGCCATTATTCAACCACATCTTAGGGTTTGTGTCCTGTAAAAATTGGTTAGGTTAAAAATAAATACTTAACATTAAGTTTTTACTTATACTGTTCCTGGTATGTGTGTGTCACTAGAGAGCCAGGACTGTACTGTACAGTATTTATGCCTTTAGCTAAGCCACACCTAATTGGCTTTTTGTCATTAGCACAGTTTTGGGAATGTGTTGCATTAATTTAATGGTAGTTTCTTTCATAGGAATTTCATGATAATGTTTACTTTAATGCATAGAAGGCAAATCTAGTGGTTGAAAAAAATGAATTTTCTTAAGAAGCTGCTAGTAGGCCATGGCCTCTATCCATTTTGTGTATATGTAGAAGTTGTAAGTCCATAAAACTGTGAGGGGTAACTTTTTCGGAGTGAAAGTTATGAACTCTTGGAACAATCTGCCAGAGTGTTGTGACGGCACTGAATGTGAGCTTTTTCAAGACCAGACTTGACAAGCACTGGAGCAAGTTCAGATACGTTCAGGACCCAGTGTTTGCCCAGTACTTGCCAACAGTCCATAACACAAAACAAAGATGTGACCGATCGCCCAAGCGGCTAACGAGCCGATCAGTGGTGAAGAGGATAAAGTAAAAGTAATAGGTAATTAAAGAAAAAATTTAGGCACAGGATACAGGTACGGCAGCCATATGTAAAATTATGTCTATTGGTACTGCAGCCTAATGTGCATTTGTGGTGGGCAGACTATACAATGATAGTTACTTAGATGGCATTCTTTCTGACTAACCTAACCATCAACAACACAGCTCAGAACTTGCGAACATTGCGTAACAGAGACGTGACCAATTGCCTAAGAGATCAGAGGTGAAGAGGATAAAGGTAAAAAAAAAGGTAAGATACTGCTGCCGTACCAATATCCACTATGAAAAACTTACCAATGATGTGTCTAATTTTAGGAGGAATGAACTATACCTGTATACTGTAAAGTAGTGCTACTAAACTCCAGTGTACAGTATATTTATTGTTTTATGGTTTGTACCTGCCGTACTTAGTGCTTCCTTTAGTAATTTACTGTAGTAATATTGGATGATGGTTGTGTCCCTTAACTAGCAACTTGACACATTTTCCCCAAAAATATAAATTTTTTCTTACTGTTTGACCTAAGTTGGTTGCTAATTAATCCAATGTCAGAGCACTAAAAAATTAAATAAATATACTTTACAAAGGAAATGACATACAAGCTGTGACCCACCATATAAAGCCATATCTTATTTAAGCAAGAATTAATCAGAGAGTACTATATTGCCCTGCCAAATTTGAGTCTCTGGTACAGTACATGTACTGTATATCTGTGATTCTGTTGTACCCAAATTACTTAAAGTTAAACTTAGTACCGGTGTCATGCGGCAAATCTTCCGGTGCGATAAACCTTCTGGGCTCAGCAATTACTGATGTTCATAATCAACATCTAAGATGTATGATTGATTTGTGGTTGATTTGTGAGAGCTGAAAATATTAATAAATATGGTAACGGAAGGTTTTGAATGAATTTCCCATTATATCTTGGGCAAACTGACTACAGTATAAGGATGATATGAAACATACTCACTACCAAAGACAATGAAAGCACAAAGTGGCAGTGCTTTGAAGTCGATGGAAATTGTGGGGTAAGAACACAAAAAATGAACCAGTCAAACCCAAGGAATCCTGACCTAACCTGCCCTAACCTAACATTACAAAATCTTAACCAATGGTGGAGGCTGATCATGTGTGCACTGCGTGAAGAAGTAAACAATAAACACTTAAGCGAACTGGAGAACCACCAAAGTTGTATGAATAATTTTACTAACTTTATAATTAAATTTAATACCCAAAACTAAGCATTTACCCCGGAAGGTTTTGCGCTCGGAAGGTTTGTCGCACCACACGGGTACAGTAATAGATTTTGTCAGCACTTACTATACAGTGTATAATTTTCATAGGTTCGTTCCCCTTTCCTTGCTTCTTCAGTAATTCCAATGTGTTTTCCTTTCTCTACTACAGAATTGTACTGTACCAGATTTTGATTTTTAATTTTAAGAAAATATTTTTGTTAAAATGTTGACCCTACAGTACATCATCAGCCAACTGATAAATTTGTATTTTGACTTGTAAATATCCCCATAGCAAATACATTTGGCACAGTTTGATGTTAGTTATTGTTTAGCACATCATTTCTTACAGTAGATAACAGGAAACGACCAACCTAGCCTGATACAGTACTGTACTGTACAGTAATGTTCTATAACCTTACCAGCTATCTCTATTTTGCAGTCCTTTACTACCGAGTGTTATAGCTATATCAGCAAGTGATTAAGAAAATGATGGCCATGATTGTATGAAACAAATAGATAAGATAAATAAAATTTTGTATTCAAGGTTATATCTTTAACTCTACAATTGCCTGGTTTGTTGTGTTCTCCTCACTTATATACAGGGTGATTCAGCAAAGAGTACATTAAATTGGAAGATGAAATCCTTCGATAATTCTAAACTGCAATGTCTCAATGGTAAAATGTAAGATTCTGCAGAGTTTCCATGTTACAACACATTTAAGATGTATTAATGAGAATGAATTTGAAGTGAAATCCCCGTAGGTTTTTGTAATCATTTATTCACAGATATCTACAGTGTGACCCCTCTGTTACAACCTAAAGGAAATGTTCAAAGTTGCCCCCTTCTGCCTCAATGCAGGCCTGTACACGTTGTACCATTGATTGTCTGACGCGTTCCAAAATGCCTGGACTATGTTTAATTTGCCCGCACCTGTCAAGAACACGTGGGTAGATGCAGAATATGACATTTTACCATAGAGACATTGTGGTTTAGAAATCTCCAAGGATTTCATCCTCCAATTTAATGTACAGTTGGTCCTCACATTACGCGGTTAATGTAACCCTGAGGGTCCCGCGGAAAGTGAATAACATAACATATGGGATTAATTGAAATAGAGTCCAGGCCGATCCCCAAACTCCACTTTTTGACGACACACAACTATGTTGTAGTAAAAATTTTATCTTAACTTTATGATGGTATGAAAAAACAAGTAATATAGAAGAGGTTAGGTTAGGAAAGATAAAGGTTAACATAGGAAAAATAAAGAATAGGTTAAAAAACGAAAAATTTTGTGGAACACTTACGGTAGTAGAAGAGATGGGTCGGCATATGGGGATGGAGGCTGGTTCCGAGGCAGAGGGCAGATTACTGGCCCTCAGGTGAATCACCATTACTAGGTGAATCATCATCACTGTCACTTACAGTTGTCAGGGCTTCCCTGACAAATCCCTCAAAGTCAACTTCACTGTCACTATCACTGGCTTGGGCTGGCTGTGGTGGGTTGCGGGTGAAGAAATCTGTTATGCTTTGCTGACGGCTGGCGTTGATGTTGTCGTGATACACCGTGATGTACGGCTCCATAGCCTGCACCAGCCGGTTATGGAAGACTTCATAGCGGTCATCGTCATTGTCGCGGGAAAGGACGGACTTAATTTTCTCTGCAAACTCCATGGCACACTTAATATCACTATGACTTAAACTGTGTTCTTCGGAGACTGACGCACCTTCTTCCTCCTCTTCACTGACGTGTTCTTCTTCCAACATCTCGTCGGCAGTCACTTCAGGATTTCTGATCACCTCCAGGATGTCGTCGTTGGTGGTCTCGGAGAAGCCTGGAACTGTAACAGTCTGCGCAGCTTCTCTGGCAAGGTCCACTGCTACTGCAACATTCTGAACCTCACCAGTCACAGATTGACTCCTCCTCTCACCTGGTATTCCATGCAACACATGTCTCCATGCGTGACGAATTGTAGCAATAGACAGCTGATCCCACGACTCCACCAAGATGTTCACAGCTTTCTTGATGTTAAATATTCTCCAGAATTGTTTGAAGAGTATTTTTTGCTGTTCTAACCGTTGTTCCTCATCTTCGTCGCTCTTGCTATCGGTGGTGGTGTCACTCAGGTCACGCAACTCTTCCCTGGTGTTGGTGTAGTCGTTCAGGAGCTGGAATTTTTTTGTTGAGAATGCAGCTTTCACATTGCAAATCAACTCCTGGTCCATGGGCTGTAATATAGACGTAGTGTTGGGAGGAAGGAAGACCACTTTTACGTTGGGGTGACGATCTAACAGTAGGGGCGAGTGTCCTGGTGCGTTGTCCAGCAGCAACAAAATATTAGATGGCACATTCTGTTGCTCACAGAATTTTTTTACATCGGGAAGAAAACAGTCATCAAACCAGGAGAGGGACAGTGTAGAGAACATCCATGCCTTACGTGCTGTCAGCCAGTGGACATTTAGCTTGGTCATGTCCATGGTTTTGTAGGCGTGCGGCTTGCGGGCTGTGTGGATCACCGATAACTTGAGCTTACAGGTACCGGAGGCATTGGTGGCAAACAGGACGGTGATGCGTTCCTTCTGCATTTTCCGGCCCCGAATCCTGCTGGCATTCTTCACAATGTAGGACTTGGAAGGTAGTTTTCTCCAGAAAAGACCAGATTCGTCCATGTTAAACACCTGGTCGTCGGTGTACTGTCCTTCCTCCATAATCTCACGTAAAAACGGAGGAAATTCCCGAGCCGCAGCACGATCAGCACTCGCTTCTTCACCACCAATGTTTATATTGGTGATCTTGTTCCGGATCTTAAACCTCTGTAACCACCCAGAGGAAGCAGTAAAGGGTTTGGGCTCTGAAGTTCCCATCTCTCGTGCCACTGCCATGTACAGTTCACGTGCGTAGTCCTTCACAGAGCGCGTGTCGACCGCCATGTTGCGTCGCGCCTGACGCACCAAGTACCTCACAAGTAATTTTTCTGTCTTGAGAAGCACCCGGTTGTGAAAATACTTGATCAACTTGCCGTGTTCCTTTCTCCAAATCTTGAATAATTTGGTACTTCACCTCGTAGCTTAAGGAACGTCGTGTCCTCTTTGGCTTAGTGCCGCTGGGTCCAGGTAAGGAAAGGTTTTTCTCTGGGCGTGGTGGTCCGGCGGAAGCCATTTTACGGAACAATGGATGCGCGATAACACGGAGTGGCCTTGAGGGATGAGACTGTCGCGGCTAGGTCAAGCGTCGTCTCTCCTCCCTCCCTCCCTGCCCCGGGTGGACACGTCATAATACTTTAAGCCAATTACAGCTAGCAGCAGAGGAGGGTAGGGATGCATGGCCAATCACAGGTCTTGTACGTCATATGACGTCAGTGATAACGCAACAAAGACACCCTGCGCAACCTTACCGCGCCGCTTGCCCAAGCGGAGGGAGGAGGAGGGAGAGGCAGGCAGGCGGGCGGCTGGCGCGTGGCGCGTGGGGAAAATCTAAAAATAGCGTCGCGCCGGACACTCTCCGCGGAATGGCGTTCGCGACCGCGAAATGTGAAAATGTTAGGTTCTGGCAAGGCACCGCGGTAACGTGGAAACGTGGAATGCGGGACCGCTTAATGTGAGGACCAACTGTACTCTTTGCTGAATCACCCTGTATGTTTTAAGGTAACTTAAGATCAATCCAAGACCTACACATTTTATCACACACCACAGAAATATGTGTGATGTAGATCAGGAGATGCCTCAAGTCTATCTTTCTGCTAGCAATTTGTTTTGGTGTCTTTGTATTGGACATATTGTACAGTACTGCAAAAATGGCTAATCTAGTAAGAGAAGGCTTGGTCCAGGGCCTTAAAATTGTTAGCTAATGCTTTTTGGCTGTTTTCCAATCAATTTGGTGCTTTTTAGGGCTGGTTATAGAGTAAAGTGTGATCTCTAATAAATGCATAACCAGTAACAAATATAAAATTTCTATAAAGTTTGAGTACCGTATCAATGGTCCCACAGCGGTCAGTTACTGACATGGCAATCACCTGATTTTGACTATGACTCACCCAGTGAGCCAAGTATCCCTCTCTCGCCTTGTTAGTGAGGTGCAATAAGCAGATACCTTTGACAGTTCGGCTGTGTGTGAGAATTACAATGTCATTGGAGAGATCACTGGCATCTGGGTCTGCTGCCTGACTCAGGTAAGACTGTTATCATGTTGAGATCACAGAGGAATTGTGTATACCCATTATTAAGTCATTATGAGATTGTAATCGTAACTATTATGTACACCTACTACCATGGAAATTTTCAACAGTAATAAGCATGGTTCCAAGATCTGCCACAATGAGTTCATGCATATTAATACTCTACCAATCATGCCACTCATACAACCAAGGTGTGGTGAAAATATGCCCAGACAGTATTCACTATCTGGGCAGTGTGACCACAAACCTTGTGTTGTATGATGCAATTAATATGTGTTATTTTTTTTAATATAGCTATAATGTCATGAGACTGCATATTTTGTTGACAATCTGTGGAAGTCATGTACACCCACTAAAAAATTATTCGGCACCCGTGTCATATTGCATCTCGCCGTAAGAGTGCCGAATAATTTTTTAGTGGGTGTAATGTACAGTGTTGTCAATTAGCAACTGCCATAAACTCCATCAGGTTTTATTTTTACTTGTTAATGGTATTGGTATTTAAAAAAAAAAATTTGATTTTCTTCCTATTAATTTTTTTTTTTGTTACTTTTTCTTGTTACTCTACTTTATTTCCATTTGAAAGAGGCCCCTCATAAAATACTGGATCTGCCGCTGACAGTTGAGCATAAATTTATACATCACCATCATCACATAGCTTGAGAGCTTATACATCGCCATCCTCACAGAGCTTGTGAGCTTATACATCACAATCATCAGAGAGCTTGAGAGCTTATACATCACCATCATCACATAACTTGAGAGCTTATACATCACCATCATCACAGAGTTTGAGAGCTTATACATCACCATCATCACAGAGTTTGAGAGCTTATACATCACCATCATCACATACAGTATAGTCTGGGTTTACGCGGCTAATTCAACCCGTGGAGGTTCGCGTATAATGCAAAACGCGTAAACAAAATAACAGAACATATGGGATTAAGTGAAAAAGAGACTGGGCTGACCGCCAGACTACCCTTTTGCCGACACAATACGTACGTTGTAGTAAAAATACCATCTTAATTTTATGATGGTATGCACACACTATTAATATTTAAGAGAAATATCACTAATATTAGGTTTTTTAACACACGCTAGTGGAAGAGATGGCTGGGCACATGGGGATGGGGGGTTGGTTCTGAGGCAGAGGGCAGATTATTGGCCCTCACCTGTATCACTATCCACCACAGAGGCTTGCAGGGCCTCCTTGTCAAACCCCTCAATGTCCATATCCTCACTATCACTGACTTGGGCTGGCTGTGGTGGGTGGCAGACACGAGGGAGTATACTCGGAGACGGGAGACAATGGGACTGACGCAGTCAAGGTTACCGACTCATCGCTCCTGTGGCAGGGCAAGCAAAGTTTAATAGACCAATCACAGCTCGTGCCGGAGGAGATGCGTGGGTGGTAAGGATACGTGGCCCATCACAGTCCGCGACGTCATCGGCACGAGTCTGACGTCAGCGACCAGCCGCTTGCAGCGTAAAATAAGGAATATACCGCGTAACTAATAACTGGCGCGTCTGGACAGGTGCCTTGTAAATAGCCAAAAGCGTATAAAATATCCGCGTAAATCCAGACTATACTGTAACTTGAGAGCTTATACATCACCATCATCACATAGCTTAAGAGCTTATACATCACCATCATCACATAGCTTAAGAGCTTATACATCACCATCATCACATAGCTTGAGAGCTTATACATCACCATCATCACATAGCTTGAGAGCTTATACATCACCATCATCACATAGCTTGAGAGCTTATACATCACCATCATCACATAGCTTAAGAGCTTATACATCACCATCATCACATAGCTTGAGAGCTTATACATCACCATCATCACATAGCTTAAGAGCTTATACATCACCATCATCACATAACTTGAGAGCTTATACATCACCATCATCACATAACTTGAGAGCTTATACATCACCATCATCACGTAGCTTGAGAGCTTATACATCACCATCATCACATAGCTTGAGAGCTTATACATCACCATCATCACGTAGCTTAAGAACTTATACATCACCATCATCACGTAGCTTGAGAGCTTATACATCACCATCATCACATAACTTGAGAGCTTATACATCACCATCATCACATAACTTGAGAGCTTATACATCACCATCATCACATAACTTGAGAGCTTATTCATCACCATCATCACATAACTTGAGAGCTTATACATCACCATCATCACATAGCTTAAGAGCTTATACATCACCATCATCACATAACTTGAGAGCTTATACATCACCATCATCACATAGCTTGAGAGCTTATACATTACCATCATCACATAGCTTGAGAGCTTACAGTATACATCACCATCGTCACATAGCTTAAGAGCTTATACATCACCATCACATAACTTGAGAGCTTATACATCACCATCATCACATAGCTTGAGAGCTTATACATCACCATCATCACATAGCTTGAGAGCTTACAGTATACATCACCATCGTCACATAACTTGAGAGCTTATACATCACCATCATCACATAACTTGAGAGCTTATACATCACCATCATCACATAGCTTAAGAGCTTATACATCACCATCTTCACATAACTTGAGAGCTTATACATCACCATCATCACATAGCTTAAGAGCTTATACATCACCATCATCACATAACTTGAGAGCTTATACATCACCATCATCACATAGCTTGAGAGCTTATACATTACCATCATCACATAGCTTGAGAGCTTATACATCACCATCATCACATAACTTGAGAGCTTATACATCACCATCATCACATAGCTTGAGAGCTTATACATTACCATCATCACATAGCTTAAGAGCTTATACATCACCATCATCACATAACTTGAGAGCTTATACATCACCATCTTCACATAACTTGAGAGCTTATACATCACCATCATCACATAGCTTAAGAGCTTATACATCGCCATCTTCACATAACTTGAGAGCTTATACATCACCATCATCACATAGCTTGAGAGCTTATACATTACCATCATCACATAGCTTGAGAGCTTACAGTATACATCACCATCGTCACATAACTTGAGAGCTTATACATCATCATCATCAAATAACTTGAGAGCTTATACATCACCATCATCACATAGCTTGAGAGCTTATACATCACCTTCATCACATAGCTTGAGAGCTTATACATCACCATCATCACATAACTTGAGAGCTTATACATCACCATCATCACATAACTTGAGAGCTTATACATCACCATCATCACATAGCTTGAGAGCTTACAGTATACATCACCATCGTCACATAACTTGAGAGCTTATACATCACCATCATCACATAACTTGAGAGCTTATACATCACCATCATCACATAACTAGAGAGCTTATACATCACCATCATCACATAACTTGAGAGCTTATACATCACCATCATCACATAGCTTAAGAGCTTATACATCACCATCATCACATAACTTGAGAGCTTATACATCACCATCATCACATAGCTTGAGAGCTTACAGTATACATCACCATCGTCACATAACTTGAGAGCTTATACATCACCATCATCACATAACTTGAGAGCTTATACATCACCATCATCACATAGCTTAAGAGCTTATACATCACCATCATCACATAACTTGAGAGCTTATACATCACCATCATCACATAGCTTAAGAGCTTATTCATCATCATCATCAAATAACTTGAGAGCTTATACATCACCATCATCACATAGCTTAAGAGCTTATACATCACCATCATCACATAACTTGAGAGCTTATACATCACCATCATCACATAACTTGAGAGCTTATACATCACCATCATCACATAGCTTAAGAGCTTATACATCACCATCATCACATAGCTTAAGAGCTTATTCATCACCATCATCACATAACTTGAGAGCTTATACATCACCATCATCAAATAACTTGAGAGCTTATACATCACCATCATCACATAACTTGAGAGCTTATACATCACCATCATCACATAACTTGAGAGCTTATACATCACCATCATCACATAACTTGAGAGCTTATTCATCACCATCATCACATAACTTGAGAGCTTATACATCACCATCATCACATAGCTTGAGAGCTTATACATCACCATCATCACATAACTTGAGAGCTTATACATCACCATCATCACATAACTTGAGAGCTTATACATCACCATCATCACATAACTTGAGAGCTTATACATCACCATCATCACATAACTTGAGAGCTTATTCATCACCATCATCACATAACTTGAGAGCTTATACATCACCATCATCACATAGCTTAAGAGCTTATACATCACCATCATCACATAACTTGAGAGCTTATACATCACCATCATCACATAGTTTAAGAGCTTATACATCACCATCATCACATAACTTGAGAGCTTATACATCACCATCATCACATAACTTGAGAGCTTATTCATCACCATCATCACATAACTTGAGAGCTTATACATCACCATCATCACATAGCTTAAGAGCTTATACATCACCATCATCACATAGCTTAAGAGCTTATACATCACCATCATCACATAGCTTGAGAGCTTATACATTACCATCATCACATAGCTTGAGAGCTTACAGTATACATCACCATCGTCACATAACTTGAGAGCTTATACATCACCATCATCACATAACTTGAGAGCTTATACATCACCATCATCACATAGCTTGAGAGCTTATACATCACCATCATCACATAGCTTGAGAGCTTACAGTATACATCACCATCGTCATATAACTTGAGAGCTTATACATCACCATCGTCACACAACTTGAGAGCTTATACATCACCATTATTTAAACTTTTACCATTCATGAGCCTCTTATACCAGGCTTGGTCGTAAAGTGAACTTTCGGGATTGATCCTTTGTTTCTTGGTTAACCCTGGAAACTTCACAGAACAGTACTGTACAGTAGAAGTCCAAAAATCCGGACTGCTTGGGGATTGGGTCGGTCCGGATTTTCAGATTTTCCGGATTCTCAGGCAGTACTTTTAAAATTAATATTTAAGGAGGAATAAAGAAGAGATGAACAGGTACATTTTGATAGTTTATTCATTAGCAAATAAAGCATGCTTCATTTATCAAAACGAGCAGTTTTAAAGAAAAATAATGTCAACACTAGACAAAAATGTAAACAAACTGTCTAATACCATGACGAGTCTTGAAATTCCTAAGCCATCCATCACTAAATGTGCACTCTGATTCAATGTTCATTTGCTCCTTAAAAGACTTTGCTTTGGTAATAAGCATCAGCCCAGAAATTGCCATACCTTCTGATCGTTTTAACAAAACCCATTCGTGCAACACTTTATCAAGATTTTCTAATTTGGGCCGATGTAAACTTTTTCTTTCAGCAATTTTAATGTAAGGCTCAGAAAAAGCTGTGAATGCTAGAATTTTATTCTTTGCCCTTTTTATATCATAAATTGTAGACTTTCCAATGTCGTATGTTTCCATTAGAACAGCATTGCTCACACCATATTCTAGTTTTGTAATTATTTCAAGTTTGTCACTCATTTTCAATGTGTTCTTCTTTCTCTTCACACAACGAAGTTTATCTACTTTAGGGGCCATTATTATGGGCTTGTACTCTGTACATGGAAAGAGTAGGACTTAAAATTACATACGTTGTCACAGTTTTGATTGCTTGTTTTAAAGTGGCGATCGCGTGGTCGTTTATTGTCACTGTGCAGCTGTGGCATTCGCGCATGCACACACACACACAAAAGATTTATAGTGCCTCAAATTTTACATTTCAGTTCAAGCTAATTACAAAACTAACAAAATTAGCTACCTATAATTTACAATTACTTTTATTATTAGAATTATGTAAATTAATTTTTTATAGCAACTCCATTCATTCACGTAACCCACAAAAGCCCGCTAAATTTAAAAAGTTTGAGTTTTCGAAAAGTCCGGATTCTCGGGTGGTCTGGATTCCTGGCATCCGGATTTTTGGACTTTTATTGTACTGTAGTTTTATGCAGTATTCAGTAATATAATGTGTAATTGGATATTTATATGATGATGTCAAGTATTACATATGATTTCAGTCATGAAAAGATTATTGAGAACAGGAAAAACATTAAATTTTTTTTTTTATTAGGATCTATTTTTTTGTTCTTTTCTAGGACTAGGTTGTTATTGACAAGATTCCCCCATAGAAATAGAGACCAGAAAAATTAGAGTGTAGACAAAATAGTGTAGCCAATACTCCCTGGACTATGGCTGGCTCAGCTGCTGCCCCCACATCTTTAGTTGAGATAACAATATCTGGAAGGTAAGCTTTACTATAACACTTCTTTCATGTAAGTGATATCATTTCAAATTACTGTACAACTTTTTAACAAAACTATATAATAACCTTTGAGATGATGACTGCACAACCTTGCACCAATATTTAGCTATAACTATGTGCGTCCAGTTTTCAGTGACCTACCAGCCACCTACAGTCCCTAAATGTTATGTATAATTCTACTTGGTAGTTTAGTTTGCTGACAGTGGTGTTACAGTACAGTACAGTACAGTACATTATTCATATTTCTATGCTTAGTAACATAATGAATTGAATGTTTCTTCAGCAGACATGGCAGTTTTCTGTGTAGTAGCCATATTTTGAAGGTCCATTAGATGTGAAACCTTCCATCTAACAGATAATATGAAGAGAGAAGTCTGTTATGTGGTGGTTTCACTGAACTGTTTTCTATATCTTGATGGATGCTTTATGCTAAGAAAGAAATAAGTTATGTGTTCTTATTCACCTGCTAATAAAATATAAATTGGGTTGATTCCTGTTTAGCCATTCTTCTGTTTAATTGGCCATTTGCCCACTAGTATGTCTGTATGTATGTCCATTTGCTCGCTAGTATGTCTGTATGTATGTCCATTTGCCCACCAGTATGTCTGTATGTCCATTTGCCCATCAGTATGTCAGTATGTTCATTTGCTCACTAGTATGTCTGTATGTATGTCCATTTGCCCACTAATAGAAATATATATATATATATATATATATATATATATATATATATATATATATATATATATATATATATATATATATATATATATATATATATATATATATATATATATATATATATATATATATATATATATATATATATATATATATATATATATATATATATATATATATATATATATATATATATATATATATATATATATATATATATATATATATATATATATATATATATATATATATATATATATATATATATATATATATATATATATATATATATATATATATATATATATATATATATATATATATATATATATATATATATATATATTCAAGTTCGGTTAACGAGATTTCGGTTAACGATTTACCTTCCATAAGATTCTTAACTTTGGTTAACGAGCAATCCCTCGATTAACGAGTTTTATACGAGCCGACTTCAACATGTTTTCGCTTGCATTTGGCGGTCCACCAGCTGTAGTATTAGTCCGCCAATACAGTAATCGGTTCTAGAGCTTAAATTCCTTACTATTTTAGTAAATATCAAGAAGTTTATACTATTCAATAATTTTAAAAGTTTAATATTAACTTTTTTAGTCATTTTAACAATTATTGAACATAATTGAAGGTAAAGAAACTAGTTTCTGGCATGCCATCCAGCCTGTTAACACACCAGACAGGCGTTAGTCGCTCTCTGTTTTCAGTGGAGGTAACATCTTGCTTGAGACTCGCTTCAACTAAATGCTTTTTTTTTGTGTTTCCAAGCAAATTATTGGTCATTTTGAAATTTATTTTACATATTGACAATATATAATGCAGTGCAGTGTTGATTTAAAGAAAATAATCTTGAATTACACCAAGAGAACTAAAATTTTATGGGTGCAATGGTGCCATGGGGTGACTTCTCTTCTCCCTTCTCCTCCACTCCCATTGTAATTTCCATCATCATCATCATCATCATCATCATCATCATCATCATCATCATCATCATCATCTAGGAGCCTTCTACATACACACCTTAAAGTAAGTGTCAATTTCTAAAAAAAAATTTGAATTTAGGCAATTTTCGGTGAGCTGGAACCAATTACCCAAAACCCATTGAAACAATGGTTTCGGTTAACGAGATTTTCGGTTAACGAACAACCTGCTGGAACGGATTGTGCTCGTTAACCAAGGGACCACTGTGTGTGTGTGTGTGTATATATATATATATATATATATATATATATATATATATATATATATATATATATATATATATATATATATATATATATATACAGTTAACCCTCACATTACGCGGTTAATGTAACCCGGAGGGTCCCGCGGAAAGTGAGGAACGCGTAAAGTGAATAACATAACATATGGGATTAATTGAAATGGAGTCCAGGCCGATCCCCAAACTCCACTTTTTGACGACACACAACTATGTTGTAGTAAAAATTTTATCTTAACTTTATGATGGTATGAAAAAACAAGTAATATAGAAGAGGTTAGGTTAGGAAAGATAAAGGTTAACATAGGAAAAATAAAGAATAGGTTAAAAAACTAAAAATTTTGTGGAACACTTACGGTAGTAGAAGAGATGGGTCGGCATACGGGGATGGAGGCTGGTTCCGAGGCAGAGGGCAGATTACTGGCCCTCAGGTGAATCACCATTACTAGGTGAATCATCATCACTGTCACTTACAGTTGTCAGGGCTTCCCTGACAAATCCCTCAAAGTCAACTTCACTGTCACTATCACTGGCTTGGGCTGGCTGTGGTGGGTTGCGGGTGAAGAAATCTGTTATGCTTTGCTGACGGCTGGCGTTGATGTTGTCGTGATACACCGTGATGTACGGCTCCATAGCCTGCACCAGCCGGTTATGGAAGACTTCATAGCGGTCATCGTCATTGTCGCAGGAAAGGACGGACTTAATTTTCTCTGCAAACTCCATGGCACACTTAATATCACTGTGACTTAAACTGTGTTCTTCGGAGACTGACGCACCTTCTTCCTCCTCTTCACTGACGTGTTCTTCTTCCAACATCTCGTCGGCAGTCACTTCAGGATTTCTGATCACCTCCAGGATGTCGTCGTTGGTGGTCTCGGAGAAGCCTGGAACTGTAACAGTCTGCGCAGCTTCTCTGGCAAGGTCCACTGCTACTGCAACATTCTGAACCTCACCAGTCACAGATTGACTCCTCCTGTCACCTGGTATTCCATGCAACACATGTCTCCATGCGTGACGAATTGTAGCAATAGACAGCTGATCCCATGACTCCACCAAGATGTTCACAGCTTTCTTGATGTTAAATATTCTCCAGAATTGTTTGAAGGGTATTTTTTGCTGTTCTAACCGTTGTTCCTCATCTTCGTCGCTCTTGCTATCGGTGGTGGTGTCACTCAGGTCACGCAACTCTTCCCTGATGTTGGTGTAGTCGTTCAGGGGCTGGAATTTTTTTGTTGAGAATGCAGCTTTCACATTGCAAATCAACTCCTGGTCCATGGGCTGTAATATAGACGTAGTGTTGGGAGGAAGGAAGACCACTTTTACGTTGGGGTGACGATCTAACAGTAGGGGCGAGTGTCCTGGTGCGTTGTCCAGCAGCAACAAAATATTAAATGGCACATTCTGTTGCTCACAGAATTTTTTTACATCGGGAAGAAAACAGTCATCAAACCAGGAGAGGGACAGTGTAGAGAACATCCATGCCTTACGTGCTGTCAGCCAGTGGACATTTAGCTTGGTCATGTCCATGGTTTTGTAGGCGTGCGGCTTGCGGGCTGTGTGGATCACCGATAACTTGAGCTTACAGGTACCGGAGGCATTGGTGGCAAACAGGACGGTGATGCGTTCCTTCTGCATTTTCCGGCCCCGAATCCTGCTGGCATTCTTCACAATGTAGGACTTGGAAGGTAGTTTTCTCCAGAAAAGACCAGATTCGTCCATGTTAAACACCTGGTCGTCGGTGTACTGTCCTTCCTCCATAATCTCACGTAAAAACGGAGGAAATTCCCGAGCCGCAGCACGATCAGCACTCGCTTCTTCACCACCAATGTTTATATTGGTGATCTTGTTCCGGATCTTAAACCTCTGTAACCACCCAGAGGAAGCAGTAAAGGGTTTGGGCTCTGAAGTTCCCATCTTTCGTGCCACTGCCATGTACAGTTCACGTGCGTAGTCCTTAACAGAGCGCGTGTCGACCGCCATGTTGCGTCGCGCCTGACGCACCAAGTACCTCACAAGTAATTTTTCTGTCTTGAGAAGCACCCGGTTGTGAAAATACTTGATCATAGAAGCACCTGTAGACTTTGTGATCTTCATGTGCTCCTTTATCTTGGCTGAATCCTTCTTTATAGTCCGGATCGTAGATTCGTTGACGCCATGCTGGCGCGCGAGATCAACTTGCCGTGTTCCTTTCTCCAAATCTTGAATAATTTGGTACTTCACCTCGTAGCTTAAGGAACGTCGTGTCCTCTTTGGCTTAGTGCCGCTGGGTCCAGGTAAGGAAAGGTTTTTCTCTGGGGGTGGTGGTCCGGCGGAAGCCATTTTACGGAACAATGGATGCGCGATAACACGGAGTGGCCTTGAGGGATGAGACT